>NC_069008.1:2778850-2781154 GCF_001194135.2 Octopus bimaculoides
CTAGGTTTGGGAAGGTTTGGGAGAAGCAGCTGCTATTCCTGGTGTACTTTGGATCGGGGCAAGCTTCAAGGATCGGATACCGCAAGACGGACTCGCAGTCGAGGAAAGGAAAACCGAGGTAAGGCGATTACATCTACTCGTACGCACACACCACAATACATACGTGTGGTTTGGTGCACAAACGTTCACATAGCGAGTTAAAAAGCTACTTGGTGTTTATAAGAATGGGGAGGTTAAAGCTAAGCTTAATTCATCCATACCTTAAAGTAAATTATGTTAACAGTTACTCAAATTCATTCCCACTGCATTGTGCGAAAGTACATTTATATGCTTGTAGGTATCTTGAGAATCTTTCAGAAATTCTATTAATAATCTTCTCATTGGTTCACAGAATAGACAGGGATTCTTCGGGCCAGAGTCGGCATCTCCTGGAAATGATATTGTATAGTTTTGCGTGCCTTACTATGGACCAAATTATGTTATACTTAATTTTATCTTCCTTCAGTCGCCACGCAAAATTGACCAAAGATGTTGAATGTCTCTTATTGATACTCATAATGCTGGTGACATGGTTACGATAAATATTCTTAAATGAATCAGCCGTTTGCCCAATGTAAACATACAGCCCTCCCCTTGTGTGCATGGTACATTTATATACAAAATTTGTACTCATACACAGGTTCATCAATGGGCATTTTGATTTTTCTCTGTATGAGCATTTATTATATTTATTTGCGTATATGGCAGTTCTGACTTCATTTTCCGACATTGTTACCGTGTTAACTATATCATAATCACTTCTACTATCACAGTTTGGCCGTAATTGTTGCTTTTCATTGCAGTTTACATCTCCTTCGTTGGTGTTTAGACGCATATGTTTGCTAGATGCAGTAGGTGGGTTACTGAACTACTGTCACATTTTGCTATTGTTTATGCAGTGCGTATACTGCTCAAAATTAGCAGAGTTAGCGTAGGATATCTTCACAATGTGCCGATTAAAATTAACATGGTATCTATTAGATTTAGGAAAACATTTGTTTCAAGCAGTAAAAAATTTTCCAGCGATCTTGGTCGAAACATGTGAACCGAAAATTGAGTTGAAGCAGGGGATATCACGATTCCTATATCTGTTGTTTGGCTTATTTAATTTATTGTGTTGTACAGGATTGGAACAATTTACTGTGTTATGAGCATTTGGATTATTGTGTCGTGTGTGTCTATGAGTTTCCGTTGGTAGTTCATTGATTTGAACAATTCTTCCTGGCTTGTATTCTCGATCTGAGTAAATTCTCAAACCGTTACGTTGTCTATTCTGTGGACCAATGACAAGATCATTCATAGAATTTCTCAAAGATTGTAAAGATGCCTACATGCATATAAATGTGTACAATGTGCATTGGTATTCGAGGAATTGACAGTTGTCCGATGTGCATAAAACCTTGGCCAAGTGACTTCTGCAAAAACCTCGACCCGACCAAGGGCTTCTAAGTAGATTTGGTGTACGGAAACTGAAAGAAGACTGCCGTATGCATATTTACACCCATACATACATATATATATATATATATATATATATATATATATATATATATATATATATATATATATATTTACAAATATATATACTTACATATGCATATATGTATGTGTGTGTATGTGCGTGTGTGTCTGTGTGTGTACTTGTCCCCCAACACCGTTTGATAACCGGTGTTAGTTTGTTTATGTGCTCATAACTTGGCAGTTTGGCAGAAGGAACTGATAGAATAAGTACCAGACCTTGAGAAAAAAAAAGCAGTGGATCAATTTGTTTTGACTAAACCCTTGAAGACGATGCTCCAGCATTGCCGCAGTCCAAAAGATACAAACATAAATATAGCACATTATTTGCATTATTTACATTTGACGGATGTTTGCCCTCATCTTGTTGTTAACACAACGCTTCGGCTGATATACCCTCCAGCCTTCATCAGGTGTCTTGGAGAAATTTCGAACCTGGGTTCTCATTCCTAAGGTATTTTTCGATGTTGTTGTTGTTGTTGTTATTATTATTATTATCATTATTATTATTATTATTATTACTATTATTCAGGTCACTGCCTGGAATCGAACTCGGAATCTTGGGGTTAGTAGCCCGCGCTCTTAACTACTACGCCATATGCCTGTGGGTTAAAGTATGAAAAAAATAAAAATATGTTGAAATTGTACGGGAAATTCATTAAAAGAAACCTATAGTAATCTAGAATTGCAAAGGTCACATTGATTCCAAAAAGGTTAAATAATGTTTGAAACGGAAGTAGGGAAAGT
>NC_069008.1:2781391-2784886 GCF_001194135.2 Octopus bimaculoides
GAGAGAGAGGAGAGAGAGAGATTGTGTGTGTGTTTATGCATGTATGTGTGCACGTGTATATGCATGTATGTGTGCACGTGTATATGCATGTATGTGCGTGTGTGAGTATGTGCATGCATGTGTGTGTATATGCATGTATGTGCGTGTGAATGCATGTATGTGTGTGTATGCGCGTGTGTGTACATGTGTTTGTGTATGGGGGTGCGGCTAAGGGTAGTGGACAGCACCAGCCCTCGTATTTCATTGCTAGTGAATTGAATGAGAGGAAACTGGAGCGAAAAGAGAAAAAAATGTTGCTAAGCATTTTGTTGAAAGCACCAGCATTTCTGTTAGCTCACCCCTTGAAGTTACTTGTAGTACTACTACTACTAATAATAATAATAATAATAATAAATGCCCTGATGCAGTACCAGGCAGTGGCTCTCATGGCTTCTGATCTTAATTGATTGGAAGTGTTATCATGTTCATTGTTTTGTCTTGGTATAAAAAGATGGGCTACAGCAAATATTCTGCTTAATACCACAGATTTGCTTGTCAGTTGGTTGATCTTAACCAGTTGAGCTTGTCCCTTGGTGGCTGACGATATGTGCATCTCTGATCATGAGCAGAAGTAGTGGGGGAGCATCATAGCCATGTGTTGAGAGGAATTCTTTGGGGGGGTTGAATAATTCATCTCTGGAAACATGGGTGTTTCATTCAACATCCTTGAACAGTCCTTATTCAGGGACCTTTTGTGTGGTGTGGGCTACTTGACCTGAAGAAAATTCTAACTGGGCCTCATCTGCAAGGTTATGTGCTGTTTATCTTGATATGAGATCACCATGTGCCTGGTGTATCTTTATCAGACATGTAGTCATGATGGATGCACTGGGCTTCGTATATTTTACCCCAGTGTCATTTTGATGGATAAAGAGAATAATATTAATAATAATCATAAATTCAAATTACGATGGACGTAAACAAACAAACGAAGGTTGCTTTAGAAGCGTTGAGATGTTTTAGAAAGTTAAAAAAGTGATTTTTAAATTCTTAAACACAGGATAATGCTAATATGTTGGTGGCCAGCCGTCCGCCAACACTTTTTTCTGCAAAATACGGGTAGTTTATCCTGTTCAGGCTATATTATTAGCATTATCTTGCGTTTGAGAATTTAAAAACCATTAATAATAATATTAATTTTCTGGTTTAGCTGCATGGTCAGTGATTTTGAGGAGATGAAGTTAGTTAATTACGTCAACCATAGTATTTAATTAGTGCTTAATTTTAATAACCGTTTCTAATTTCGACACAAGGACAGTAGTTTTGAAGGGGTGGTTTGTCAAAATCATTGACAAATGGGTACTTTACTGTATTGGCCTCATAAAGATAAAATGCAAAGACGACGTTGACAGATATTGAACTCAGAATGTAGCGAGCTGGAATAAATACCACAAGGTTCTTTGTCCAACTCTCCAATGATTTTTATAATACACTGCCATTATAACAACAATAACAATAATAACAACAAAATACATAATGATATTTATATACAAATTTTGTTATCTTTATTTATAATGTTCCAGTTAAATGATAAAAAACGGATATTACAATTCATACAGAGAAATTAAGGCAAATCCATCTGACATTATAATCAGAGACAACCAGGAAAATAAAAATTAAAACGTCATTTAATTGAAGATATCAATTCGACTGCATGGCAATACATTTGAAATAGTAATAGGAAAAAGAGAGATTATTACAATAAAAAGATCTGGAAATAGAGATAAGCCGAATGTAGGGATTGAAGACAAAAACAATCTCCACAATAAAAAGTACCATCGAATGACTAATATAAGCACAGGTAGATGCATAAACAAAAGCTCCAGGACTTATATGTATAACACACACAAAAATAGAAACATAATTATTTCTAAATCTCTCAGAGGGATATTCCGTAACAGTTAGCCAAGCAGCTACTCTGTGTTGATAAAGAGGGTAATAACCCAGAAACCAGTCCACAGATGTTGTTTTGTGCTGGATGAGAATTGCTGAACTCCCTGTTCAAAAATAAAAGGACACAGATATCGTGTTGTATAGCTAACTAGAAACGATGTTTCTTGCGGTTAAACAACAGTAACAATCGTCCCTTCCAGGAGAACCACATTATGTTGGCAAATAGCCTTTACATACAAAAATAGTTATACTACTATTAATAGTTGTTTCAAATTTTGGCACAAAGCCAGCAATGTTAGTGGGAGTGGGTTAGCTGGTTAGGTGATTACACGGACATCAGTGTTCAATTTGTATTTAGTTTTTTGACGCTGAAGGACAAAATGCAAAGTTGACCTCAGCAGAATTTGAACTCAGAACATAAAGACGGAAAAAAATGACGCCAAGCAATTTGTCCGGCATGCTGACGATTCTGCCAGTTCATCACCTGGTTTCAAATTTTGGCACAAAGCCAGCAGGTTTCAAGGAAGACCCGAGTTCATTACATCGACCCCAGTACTCAACTGGTACTTATTTTATCGACCTTGGAAAGATGATCATCACTTTAGCTTTATCATTATTATTGTTATTTTTAACTTATTTGTCAAAGTTCTTTCGTCACAGATACTGTGACCTCTTCAGTGACTCTCTCTGCCACGTGTCTCCTCTTGTCCTGTTTATCCTCTTTTGTCCTTCTGCGGAATGTATTCTATCTGCGCATGTGGTCATGTCTGTAGCTGTGTGTGTGTGTGTATGAGTTTAGTATGTGCGTCCTGTATGTGTGTGTGTGTATGTGGTTAGTATGCTCACATATGTGTATGCGTGTGTGTGTGTGTATGGGTTTGTATATTATACTGTACATTCTAATAATTTAATAAGTCCCACGGTGCTCAATGTAACCTCTGTGCCTAATACATTGTACCTTTCACAACCCAGTAGACTGTACCAAACACAGGGTACCCTAAAAACTGTATATGTCCTGAAGCGCTGTATGCAACATCTGTGCCTAATGCATGGTACCTAGGTACAAGTCAGCAGACTGCCAAACACAGGGTACTCTATTTAAGCAGCCAGATGGATTAACTGTAGGAACTCAGAATAATTTCTGAAACTATGATTGATAAAGATAATTATTAAAAATCTACCCACCCTCCCATTTATACCCAACCCCGCACCTCTCACTTCTAGTCTCCACACCGGACGCCCTGTCTTCGCATCACCTCCATCACCACCACATCCATATAAGTGCGATCCCCTCCTTCATGTAGAACGGAGTCGTACTTTAATACCCGCTACACCACCCCCACGTCGTTATCGGAAATTTTGACGTTTGTTCTTCTGGTGGGGGGGAGCATCATCTTGTGCGCCGAGACCCTGTTGGGTTTTATCGGCGCCCATTCATATAGAACAAACGGTGGGGGGGGAACTTCCTGATAACAGACGTAGCGTTGGTGGGGGGTAGCAGATGGATAGCCGTGGTGGTGACGAGGGTGATGATAGCGGAGGAGAAGGGAGAGGTAGAAAATG
>NC_069008.1:2785554-2786641 GCF_001194135.2 Octopus bimaculoides
TAGATATATATATATATATAGATATATATATACATATATATATATATATTTAAAGAAGATAAGAAAATAGAGAGATAAATGAATAAATAATTATCTATTAATTGTCTCTCTATTTTCGTATCTTCTTCAAATATATATAAAACCACGGTTTATCTAGTTACCTTGCAGGTGAATATTAATTATAACATTCAACACTTCTTGAATAGGTAACTCACTAGTATTTTCATTGGATTTTGTCATCCCTTAAAGAGGTTTGTAACCTTTATTTGAACTTCTATATACATATATATATTTAATCAACTAGGTCTACTATATATTATGCATTCGTTATCATATACAGTATTCTGTACATCTACGGAATCATGGGTGATTTGTGAACAACAACAACAACAACACCAACAACAGTAGCATCAATCAGTGCAACCTTGTGCAACCTTTTCAGGAAGCGTCTAATCTTCGCTCATATTCGGGATGTTACTGAAGACATATTCAAAGAATTTCTGAATCTTGCGAGCCAGCGCCTTATGTTCATTTCTCTTCCGGTCAGCAGGAGCTGGTTTTTGGCATAGCAACCTTCATCATTGCCAGGATATTGGTCAGAAGTGAGCTGGAGTTGTTCCGACTGTTGATTCCTCTAGCGCTGGTCATTGTCAGATGGTGGACCCAATGGGTGGTCAGGAAGAAGGCGTGACTGAACAGAAGGGTGGTCAGCTGGTCAGGTCTTTCTTGTTGTCTGAATCTCGCTGCTGATTGTGACTGGTGGAATTGGTCTGGAGTTGTCATAGTCATGGTCAGTCGGACATAGTGGCCACATGGACCTTTGCAGCCTGACCAACTTCTTTACCTCACTGCCATCCCGCGGACAGTCTGTGTCATTGTCAACTGGTCATCTTGACCTCCCCATTCTGACCAACTCCCTTGGGTCATTGTCACACTGCCATACTAGGTCATTGTCAACTGGTCACCTTCACCTCTCCATTCTGACCAACTTCCTTGGATCATTGTCACACTGCCATACTAGGTCATTGTCAACTGGTCACCTTCACCTCTCCATTCTGACCAGCTCCCTTGGATCATTGTCACACTG
>NC_069008.1:2786651-2789073 GCF_001194135.2 Octopus bimaculoides
TCACCTCTCCATTCTGACCAGCTCCCTTGGATCATTGTCACACTGCCATACTAGGTCATTGTCAACTGGTCATCTTGACCTCTCCATTCTGACCAGCTCCCTTGGATCATTGTCACATGGTAACACTAGACCACTGTCAGCTTGTTGAATTGACCTTTCCTGCTTCGTCCACACCCTTAAGTCACTGTCATGCCACACCATTAGGTGTCTGTCAACTGGACAGCTCAGGCAATCCAGTCATGTCTGTTCCATTGGGTCACTGTCAGGTGGAAAGCGTCAGTCGACAGCGACGTATGTTACTGTAGCCCAAATTCTGTGAGGTTCAGAAATGAGTGGAGTTGCTGCAATTATTGGCTGTGGGTATATTGAGAACCTCTGATGTCACATTGGTCAGGCTGGTGTTGAGGAGCTCGGGTCAACATCACGTGACTCTACACTTAGTCACGTTGTTATTGCTGCTGCTGATGTTGCTGCATAGCGGCATCAGTGACAACGTTGAGCTGATTTCGTATTCCGTCTGAGATTGGTCCTTGGCACCATCTTCGTCGCAGTTTTTGTTGTTGTCGGTAGAGGCTGTGTAAGTAACATTGTTGCCATTAGAAGTGGTGGTGGATGCTGTGATGTTTCTGGTAATGTTGCTGCCGTTGTTTGCAGATGTCATGTTCTTACAGCCATCAAAATCATTGTTGTTGGTGGCGGTGGTAGTGGTGGTAGCAATAGGTGTAGCCTCGCCTTTGTCACCCTTGATGACAATGTTATTGTTATTGCGATACTGTTGCTGCTGCTGGTTGCTGGAAGACGCTGCAATGACATCAGGTAGCTGTGCACCGGTTTCATTTCTGCATACGCAGTACATATGTTTGTAGACTGAATGCAACAAAGCACGGAGTTTACAGTTACACGGCACCGGGAGACTTAGTACAACAGTTTCATCTCCATCAAATAACACAGGATCTGTTGTTGTTATCGGTTTTTTTTCCAACGTGTTATTCTTGTTTTTGGCAGCAGTGCTGGTACCAATATTCTTCACAGTGGCCGCGTCAACATCTGTCTTAGTGTGGTTGCGGTGACGGACACCGCTTTGGACAGTGTCTCGGAGACGGTCGTCGTGGTCTTGGATGCGATGGTTACGGTTGAGCTGACCGAGAGCTGGGGCCCGGTGGAGAAGGAAGCGACACTGTCACGTCTGAATGATTTTGTAGCGGTCCTGCTGCAGCTGTGGTGGACATTGGCAAAACGAGTCTGATGCTGTCTTTTGCTGCTGCTTCCGCTGAAGCTTCCCCTCCACTCCCTTCTCCTCTTCTTCACCTTGTTGATGATGAGACGGAGGATAATGTTGATGGCGATGAGAATGATGCGGGTAATTGCTGTTATGATGCAACTGTTGTTGCTGATAGTGTCGATGAGGATCATTATTATTATTGTTATTATTATGAGGATGTTGATTGACGTGCTGGGAGATGTGCTGGCCATGCTGTTGATGATGAGGCGAATGTCGGTTGCCTTTGCCGTGGCTGCCCTTTCTCCGAGTTTTCTGTTCGGTGTGACAGGAACCAGTGTTGTTACCAGGCATGAAATAACACACCAGCTTCTTGAATGGCTTAACAGAATGAGACGTCGATGATGATGACGATGACGATGACGACAATGTTGATGAGAAAGAAGAAGAACCAACGGAAGCAGAAAACGGAAACAGTAGCGTATGATGCTTGATGAGCCAGTTACTCAAGGTGGACGTTTTTGGATTGTACCTGTACACGTATTTCTTTTGCGGTTTCTTCTTTGGCAGTGACATTGCCGACACCGTGTACATGCGCCGCACTCAAGCACGGAATTTCGATGTCTGCTGGTAGTTGAATAGGTTGCCTAGCATGCAGTTGCACAAGTTGAAGTAGTACGACATGCAGATACCTTTGTGGACGTTGAGCGTGGAAACGGGAGCCTGCGATTGGTTGAAGCGAAACGTCTGACGACCGCACCTGCGTAAAGGTAAAAGTGGCGCTAAGTAGTGCGAGAAATGATAAGAATTGTAGTGCTAGAGGTAGCGACGATAATGGTAACAACAACAACAACAAAAACAAAAATCACAAGGCCTAAAATTTGGAGGAAGAGATTAAGTCGATTACATCGACTGCAGTACATAACTGGTATTTATTTAATCGACCCCCGAAAGGATGAAAGGCAAAGTCGACCTCGGCGGAATTTGATCTCAGAATGCAGCGACGGGGGTAAATACTGCTAAGTATTTCGTCCGGTGTGCTAACAATTCTGCCGGCTCGCCACCTTATTAATAATAATAATAATAATAATAATAATAATAGTAATAATAATAATAATAATAATAATAATAATAATAGTAATAATAATAATAATAATAATAATAGTAATATTCATAATAAATAATAATAATAATAATAATAAT
>NC_069008.1:2789218-2790304 GCF_001194135.2 Octopus bimaculoides
AAGCATCATAGCCATGTGTTGAGAGGAATTCTTTGGGGTTTGAATAATTCACCTTTGGAAACATGGGTGTTTCGTTCGACATCCTTAAACAAACCTTATTCAGGGACTTTTTGAGCAGGATGGGCTACTCAACCTGAAGAAAATTCTAACTGGGCCCCACATGCAAGTTCATGCGCAGAAACAAGGTAAAAGAGGAAAGATAAAAAGTAAATTACCTATCGTAGAGGATGATGTCATTGTTGGAGCCTCGTAACTTCTTCCATATCCTCCGATGTAGAGAATCTTGGTAGACAGGGATACTTGTCTCCCTTCTCAGCTGATGAAGTTTACGTTTTGCTGATGGGAAGAAAGAATTGACGATGCGGAACTTGACAAACTCCCGATTGGTTTGCAGCATGTGATGTATCTTCTCCAGCCTGGTGTAATGGAACATTGGCCAAGGGTTAACAATAAATATTTTAGATATCTATCTGGGTGTATATAGTGCGTGCGTGTAACCACACATACACACACACACACACACGCACACACACACACACACACATGCTCACATGTATGTAGAAATAATATTCTTCACCACATCAATATCGCTTTTCTGTAGGAATTAACGTTACTATCGTTTCTAAACCCAGGGCACACATACACACATCATAAGAATTCATATACTTCAAGAAAACATGAAAATAATTTGTTTTAGCATGGAGGATCTTGAAGCAGACAAAGCTACAAATAATGTTTTCTTATGACACAATATTTGCATATATTAGGTTAACTTCTGTTGGAAACTAAGCAACAACAACAACAGCAACAATAATACAATCAAGGTTTACTCACTCAACGATGTTCTTTAATCATGGTTTTCAGTTTGCACTGAAGAGGCCAACGACAGTCGGGTGACCTGCAGTGTTGGCCATAGGATTAGCTAGCGCCCCATTGCTCCAGTTGGGCATGACTTTGCAGTTGCCATTACCCCGGTTCAGCCTTGCCGGTGACACGCCTGTCACGACGACAAGCAAGGCGAGAGTCAGTGTGATGGCCACATTTGAGATGGCTCCTCCTCCACCTCCTCCTCCTCCTCCTCCTCCT
>NC_069008.1:2791077-2791776 GCF_001194135.2 Octopus bimaculoides
TATATATATATATATATATATATATATATATGCATATTAATCAAAGTGTACAGTATTATTTATCTATTAGGGCTGATCTTGTTCATTGGTTTCGCACCAGGTGTTCAACGGAGTGTTAGATAACAATCCGATTATGTAACCCTGCACTCTTCAGAGGTAGCTGTTATGGAGTGAAGTATCATTTTCCTCATTTTAACAGAAACTTTTCTCTGTTCACATGGGTCAGATTTATGTTATGGCTAGATACCCTTCCTGTCACCAACCCTCACCTGTTTCCAAGCAAGTTAATATTTCCCCATGGCCAAATAATGTTCTCAAAAAACATTGGAAATGAATGATGCTGCTCGCATGGTAGTGCCATTTGTTTACCACTATCATACAATGTTAAGATAAGGAAACACAAACATATGCACATATTCTTTTATTCTTTTACATGTTTCAGTCATTTGACTGTGAACATGCTGGAGCACCGTCTTTAATCGAATGAATAGACTAAAGGTGGAGCTCCACCCCCATCATCCCCATTATCCTCACCATCATCAGGACTTATTCTTTGTAAGCCCAGTACTTATTCTATCGGTCTCTTTTGCCGAACTACTAAGTTATGGGAATGTAAAGACACCAACATAGGTTGTCAAGTGATGGTGGAGGGACAAACACAGACATAGAAACATATACATACATACATACACACACACA
>NC_069008.1:2791876-2792711 GCF_001194135.2 Octopus bimaculoides
GTCGTCGTCGTCGTCGTCGTCACCGCCGCCGCCATCGTCAACATCAGCGTCGTCGGCGTCGTCGTCATAATCATCAACAACAACAACAGCACCACCACTATTTCTGCCACCGACCACACCACTGCCGACTCCAGTGTCGGCCCCACCACCATCATCACCGCCACCGCCAACAACACCAACACCGACCCCGCAGTTGCCCATCACTGCGGCAACAACCCGATGGTTCTGGTAATGCTCATCAGGGTACCAGGGAACTTTCATGTAAGTCTGTTGCGAACCCTCAACTGTCACCGCTGCCATGTTATTACCCGTCATCATTATGGTGTCATTGTTCTTTGCCGTTGATGTAGTAGTAGTAGTAGCAGTAGTAGTAGATATAATAGTAGTAGTAGATGCAGTAGCAACTGCAGCTGTGGCTGTTGCGGTCACGCTGGCAGTTGCGGTCGTGGGGGCTATGACCAGATGCCGGTTCATCGGCGAGTCGTCACACGGGGCCAGGTGTAAGGGGGACCAAGCTGACGACGAGTGGAACTGCGTCAGCTGGCCGAGATTGAGCGGTGTGTCTGTCTCCAGAGCTGTGAAGAACGATGACGACTCGCTGGTGCGGCGCGACGACTGTCGCTCCTCACCTGGAGTGCCGTCTTCCGGGTCTTTGCGCTCATGGTCACTTTCCTTGCCTCCTTCCGGGTTGGTGACAACGATTGTGGGACCAATCTCTTGCAGGTGTTCTAATAGCGATCCAATGAAGGTATAGCAGTAGTTGTATTCAGCCTGCAAAAAAAAAAGAAAAAAAGATATATATATATATAAGGCGCAGGAGTGGCTGTGTGGTAAG
>NC_069008.1:2793376-2794214 GCF_001194135.2 Octopus bimaculoides
GCGCGGGCTACTAACCCCAAGATTCCGAGTTCGATTCCAGGCAGTGACCTGAATAATAATAATAGTAATAGTAATAATAATAATATAGAAAGGATTGAGGTAACTCCTCCTGAAGATATAGAGTCAAAATTAAAAGAAGAGTGCCATTGTCATCTAGTGAACGATATTTCGACATCTTGTGTGTCCCAGGAGGAGTTACCTCAGTCCTTTCTATATTAACCAAAATGAAATAGATTGACAAAATTATTTTTTGAACCAGTTGAAGTCACACAAGATGTCGAAATATCGTTCACTAGATGACAATGGCACTCTTCTTTTAATTTTGACTCTATATCTTCAGGAGGAGTTACCTCAATCCTTTCTATATTATTATTATTACTATTACTATTATTATTATTCAGGTCACTGCCTGGAATCGAACTCGGAATCTTGGGGTTAGTAGCCCGCGCTCTTAACCACTATGCCATATGTCTGTGGGCATAAGGCTGGAGGGTATATCAGCCGAAACGTTGTGTTAACAACAAACAAGATGAGGACAAATATCCGTCAAATGTAAATAATGTAAATAATGTAAATAATGTACATAATTCCTCATCTCTTAAATATAGAATCATGAAGGTTAGTTTTATTTTTGGTAGTAGGGTAGAAAGGGCACACTGAGTAATAGAAGTCAGCTTGTTAGGGGTCACTTTACTATAGCAGATTGAAAAGGGCACAGTAAATATCACGTTGTTAGGGGTCACTTTACTATAGCAGATTGAAAAGGGCACAGTAAATATCACGTTGTTAGGGGTCACTTTACTATAGCAGATTGAAAAGGGCACAGTAAATATCACGT
>NC_069008.1:2794546-2796514 GCF_001194135.2 Octopus bimaculoides
CACTTTACTATAGCAGATTGAAAAGGGCACAGTAAATATCACGTTGTTAGGGGTCACTTTACTATAGCAGATTGAAAAGGGCACAGTAAATATCAGGTTGTTAGGGGTTACTTTAGTATAGGAGTTACTTTGTTAGGGGTGGGTGGGGGTGGGTGAAACAGTAAACAGAGAATGAACACTGAGTAAATACAGGTTGAAAAATAAATGAACAGTGAAGGTGAGGTAGTCACAGTAAACTAGAAACTAATCAATACAGGACAGTGAACATTTGGATGAACATGAAGTGAACAAAATGTGAAAAATAGGAAAGAGGTGGTTAATCAATCGATAGGGACAAGGGAGAATGCATAAATGAACATATAGGGAACAGAAAGTGAACAGTTGAGGGAGAAAGACGTGTATTGAACAGGTTGACAGTGAACAAAATATAACAAAATACAGGGGATGCAGTGAACTGGTAATTAACGAAAGGAAAGCAGAGTGAACAGTTGGGTGAACACAAAATAAATGGAAGTTGGACAGAAAGCAAACAAGAGATGGCACAATACAAGAATGAACATATCAAAGACGAGGCAGAAAAGTGGGGTCAAAAGAAGGTGAGTAGAAGTGGAGCAAGAGATAAACGGTTCAGACAAATGTCAGAATCATGTAAACATTGTGAGAGTTGGAGGAACACAAGATTAAACACATCAAAGACCAGACAGGTATGAAGGTTGGTGAACAGAAAGTAGACAGAGGGTGAACAGAAAGTGGGCAGAGGGTGAACAGAAAGTGGACAGAGGGTGAACAGATAGGGGATGGGGTTGAGCAGAGGGCGAACAGGAAGCGAATGGGGATATACAGAAAGTGAACAGAGGGTGAACGGTGTGAATGGAGAGAGCAGAGTGTGAACAGAAAGTGAACAGAGGGTGAACGGTATGAATGGAGCGAGCAGAGTGTGAACAGGGGAAAAGTGAACAGAGGGTAAAGAGAGTGAGTGGGGGTGGATAGAGGGTGAACAGAAAGTGAAGTGGGGGTGAGTAGAGGGTGAACAGAAAGGAATGAGAGTGAACCCAGAGTGAACAGAGAGCAAACAGAGTGAAGAGAAAATGAATTGGGGGAGGGGGGAGTGAATGGAGAGCAAACAGATAGTGAATGGGAGTGAGCAGGAGGTGAACAGAAGGTGAACAGAAGGTGAACAAAGGATGAACAGAAGGTGAACAAAGGACGAACAGAAAAGCATATGGGCCTCACCAATGTTGGAACTAACTGTGGCCGGTTTTTCTTGACTATCCGTACGGCGTTCATTATGTCGACCTCCCTATCTTCCTTCAGCCGGTCACAACATATACTGATAGCGGAGAACATGCCACACCTACTGTAACCATCTCTGGAAAAAAGGAATTACAACAAAACCAAAAGAAGAAAAATTAGAAGAGCTTCAATAGCAGAGCTACTACTACTAGTATTAAATGCTAACCAATTATTATTATTATTATTATTATTATTATTATTATTATTATTTAGTGAGAGAGTAGTGCACGCCATCAAAGTGACACTGAAGTAAATTATACGAAGCCAAGTATACTCGTCTGATAAGGGTACACCAGGCACATGCATCACAACCATATGTGCACAACATGGTGATCTCATATCAAGATAAACTGCTCATGAACTTGCAGGTGGGGCCCAGTTAGAATTTTCTTCGGGTCGAGTAGCCCATCCCGCTCAAAGGGTCCCTGAATAAGGTTTGTTTAAGGATGTTGAAGAAAACACCCGTGTTTCCAAAGGTGAATTATTCAAACCCCAAAGAATTCCTCTCGACACATGGCTATGATGCTCCCCCGCCACTACTTCTGCTCATGATCAGAGATGCACATATTGTCATCCACCAAGAGACATGCTCAACTGGTTAAGGCCAAACAACTGACAAGCAAATCTGTGGTATTAAGCAGAATATTTGCTGTAGCCCATCTTTTTATTCAAAGA
>NC_069008.1:2797356-2798846 GCF_001194135.2 Octopus bimaculoides
GAAGAAGGTGCACAACAACGGACAATGTAAAGACTAAATAGAGGGGATTGTGAGATTAAGGGAAAGGGGGACTGTGCTTGATAGCAGAAGGACTTGCGAGATGGGGGGGGGGTTCAGAGGGAGCAGGATGGGTTAGGAAGTAATGGTGGTAATGAAATAAGGGTGGGCATGAGAACGTTTGGGTGGCAACAGGAGGGTTTCAATGAAGTTTTTGATCAGGATTTGGGGACATAGCACCAGAAGGGCATGAGGTCTTTTGTGCTTATGTATGTATGTCAGTATGCATGTATGTGTGAAATTACAACACTGTATGGTATGGTTTGATGTGTATAGTGTGTCACAGCTGTGACACTGTAACACAAATGGTGTATTCAGCTGTGACTGTAGCAATCACAAGATACAGTCTCAGTGCTGCAATGACACACGCAGTGTTACAGCTGTATCAGCAGTGACAACAAGTTACTGTGCTGCTATGACAGTGTGACAGAAGTCTTGTCACAACTGTAACAGCAGTGACAACATGTTACTGTGCAGCTTTGTCAGTGAGACAGAAGCCCTGTGTCACAACTGTGACAGCAATGACAAGTTACTGTGCTGCTGTGACAGAGTGACAAGGGTTTCGTTGCAACTGTGACAGCATTGATAACAAGTTACTGTGTGGCTGCAACAGTGTAAGAAAAGCGCTGTGTCACAACTGTAACAGCAGTGACAAGATGCAATAAATGTGCTACTGTGACAGCGAGATGCTGTTGATCTATCACAGTTGTAACAGCAGTGACAAAAGAGTTATTGTGTTCTGCTGCTGCTGTGACAATGTAACTGTGACAGACACAGATGTTGTGTCACAACTGTAACAGTAGTGATAACAAAATGCATTTGACATGCTGCTGCTGCTACTGCTATGACAGTTGTGACACAAGTTCTGTGTCGCAACTATAATAGCAGCAGAAACACTGTGACACACTGTGCCACATGGCTGTGATAGTGTGCCTGTGACACAGTTATTGTATCACAACTATAATGGAAGTGACAATGAGATATAGTTACGATGCAGCTGCGACTGTTGTGGCACTGTGACACAGGTTTAGTATCACAACTGTGACAGCATGATGCAGATGTGACAGGTGGATATAAGAGTGACACAAACGTCACTGTGACAAAGAGACAGAAAGAGAGAGAGAGAGAGATAGAGAGAGATAGAGAGAGAGAGCGCTAAATTACTTACTTTAACACCGCAGCGCTGGTAAAGGGGAGCAACAGAAAGAGTAGGTTAATCATATTTTAAAAGCAATGACTGTGATGTATCTGTACGTCTGTCTTGGTAAGTATGTGTATGTGTGTGTTTATACATAGCTATGTATATGTGTACATATATTTTATGCATGAATGGATGAGGATAGCTGCGTGAAAAAGTGCCACACCCGAGCAGTTGAGGGAATATATATATATATAAATACATATAAATATATATATTTATATATATATATATA
>NC_069008.1:2799088-2799726 GCF_001194135.2 Octopus bimaculoides
AGCTATGTATATGTGTACATATATTTTATGCATGAATGGATGAGGATAGCTGTGTGAAAAATTGCCACACTCTAGCAGTTAAGGGAACCTGTGGAAGAGGTAGGCCCAGGAAAACCTGGGAAGAGGTGGTGAGGCACGACCTTCAAACATTGGGCCTCACCGAGGCGATGACTTCTGACTGAGACCTTTGGAAATATGCTGTGTGTGAGAAGACCCGGCAAGCCAAGTGAGACCTAAATCCAAGGCCTTTGCCAGGGGTGTAGCCAGCCCACTTATGCGTATTAGACACTAAACTTCACTTGCGAAGACCTGTTGAGGCAAGGGAAATCGAAATCGAACTAAATTCGACAACTGGCACACATGCCAATGTCGTCTTCTTCATTGGACACGAAACTCGGCTTGCGAAGACCTGTTGAGGCAGGTGAAGTCGAAATCGTAATGGCATCTGTGCCCAGCGTCGCCTTCCTGGCACTTGTGCCAGTGGCACATGTAAAGACATTCAAGCGAGATCATTGCCAGTGCTGCTGGATTGGCTCCTGTGCATGTGGCACGTAAAATACAACATTTTGAGCATAGCCGTTGCCAGTACCGTCTGACTGGCCTTCGTGCCGGTGGCACGTAAAAGCACCCACTACACT
>NC_069008.1:2800284-2800980 GCF_001194135.2 Octopus bimaculoides
TTAGTACTTAATCTATCGGTCTCTTTTTGCCGAACCGCTAAGTTACGGGGACGTAAACACACCAGCATCGGTTGTCAAGCGATGTTGGGGAGACAAACACAGACACACACATATATATATATACATATACATATATACGACGTGTTTCTTTCAGTTTCCATCTACCAAATCCACTCACAAGGCTTTGGTCAGCCCGAAGCTATAGTAGAAGACCCTTACCCAAGGTGCCACGCAGTGGGACTGAACCCGGAACCATGTGGTTCGTAAGCAAGCTACTTACCACACAGCCACTCCTACGCCTGGACAGCTTTGAGTAAAAACAGTGCATGTATGTATGCATACATATCCATGTTGCTGTAAGTATGCACATAGCTGTGTATCATGTGCATTGCTCAATGTGTGGAGACAAGGAATGGGGTTAATGAGCTGAGAGAAATTTAGCTAATTGTTGCTTTAATTATGCAAATTACTGGACAGTGAAAACTGTAGTGAAGAAGTGGCTCAAAGAACAGTCAACAGAATTTTACGGGGACAGGGATACATGCTCTCATTCTAAGGTGGAACATTGCTATTGAGAGAAACGGTGACTATGTTGAGAAGTAGGGATGTGATCCACAGAGGACCAGCTTCATTTTGATGTATGATACATGTTCCTATGTTGGTAATTATACCTGTCCTAAACAAAATGGCATTACC
>NC_069008.1:2801823-2803749 GCF_001194135.2 Octopus bimaculoides
CAGTGAAAACTGTAGTGAAGAAGTGGCTCAAAGAACAGTCAACAGAATTTTACGGGGACAGGGATACATGCTCTCATTCTAAGGTGGAACATTGCTATTGAGAGAAACGGTGACTATGTTGAGAAGTAGGGATGTGATCCACAGAGGACCAGCTTCATTTTGATGTATGATACATGTTCCTGTGTTGGTAATTATCTCAAATAAGTCAAGGGAATTTTGCGGGGGCAGGGATACATGCTCTCATTCGAAGGTGGAACATTGCTATTGAGAGACACGGTGGCTATGTTGAGAAGTAGGGATGTGATCCACAGAGGACCAGCTTCATTTTGATGTATGATACATGTTCCTATGTTGGTAATTATACCTGTCCTAAACAAAATGGCATTACCTTTTGACTCAGCCTCGTCTGTATCCAAAGCTGTGTATGTGTTAGTTTAATGGCATGTGGATTTGTGTGTGCATTGGTTTAATAGCCACTGTATCAATATGTGTATTAGTTTAATGGTATGCCTGTTAGTGTGCAAATGTGTGTGTAGGTGTATAAGAATGATACTTACTCTGGAAAACTTCACATCGTTGAGTAGAACTAAGGTGTTCACCTTGTAGTCGTAAACAAGACGCCAAATGTCACGTATGGTGCTCCTCATTGGCCACTGTGTTACGATGTAATTGTTTCGGTTCCAATAACCCTGGGGACACAGAACAACAGAATGGAATTACAAAACAATAGAGACTAATGAAATAGCATGCCAAGTGGCTCTGGTCATTCGGCTGTTCCGATAACTCTGGTTATTAAGAATGTAGGAAATTGGTTATACACCATTAGGTGTATACCCACTTCCGTACATTAAATTCGGAATAAACGTAACGCAGACCTCTGAACTATCAACACAACAATATTTATTTATGGAGGAAAATAGGCATGGTTGCTGAGACGCCGGAATGTTGGTGTGAGAAATTCCCCAGAGTTGGAATGTTGGAGAGACAGCTTGACATGACCACGCTCATGGCCGCCCGGCCGGGAAAAGAGAAAGAATCAGGGTGCCAAACTTGGATATTGATGACTACGCATGCGCATGAGACAAGGCGTTACTACAAGAATAACAGAATGGAACTACAAAATGATGAGGAGTGTAATAAAACCACCAGCTAAGTTCTAGTTATTCTTCCATTCCAAGAATCTTAGTGGCAGAGAATAACAATGAAATACCAGAACGAGGAAGAATAGTAAAACAGCTGGCTAAATTCTTCTTGTCATTCTTCTATTCAAATAATCTTGGTTACTGAGAATAAAAGAATGTAATTACAGAACAATGTAGAATAACAAAACAGCTGGCAATGTTTTTCTAGTTATTCTTCTATTCCAATAATCCTGATGGCAGAGAATAACAGAATGGAATTACAAAATGATGAGGAAATAATAAAATAGTTGGTCAAGTTCTTCTTCTCATTCCTCTTCTCCAGTGGTTCTCAGCCGAGATCCATATAAGATTTGGGGGGGGGGGACACACAAACAAAATAGAAAATTAGAGATCCACAATAATATTTTTAGTAGAAGACACTTGCCCAAGGTGCCACGCAGTGGGACTGAACCCAGAACCATGTGGTTGGTAAGCAAGCTACTTACCACACAGTCACTCCTGCACCTATAATACTATCATAATACTGTTCTACAGGCATACCAACAATCCAACATACCTCCATCATCAGCTGCCCCACATATATCATTATGGTTTCGACACCTGGATAGTACCATTCAATCCATATATATATATATATATATATATGTATATATATTGATAGAAATGGTAAGACAACAAAAGAATGAAAGCGACCTCGATATTATGTAAATAATTGTCACATATTATATTTACAGATATATACAGGGGATATATATATATATATATATATATATATATATATATA
>NC_069008.1:2804717-2807109 GCF_001194135.2 Octopus bimaculoides
TATATATATATATATATATATATATATATATATTTGTACATGCATGTTTGGTTTTCTCAATACTTACATCTACGTAGACACCATTAATAAAGTCGCTGTCATCACTTTTGTCATTGCTCAGCAAATATGGACGGGCTCTTTCGGCTGTGGAATAAAAGAGAGGAAGAGTTAGAAGGGTAGCCTTCAGCATCATGTGTATGTGTATATGCATGTGAATGTGTGTCTGAGCATGTGTGCATGCGTGAGTGTGTGTGTGTGTGTGTGTGTGTGTGTGTGGTCATCATCGTTTAACGTCCGTTGTCCACGCTGGTATGGGTTGGACGGTTTGACCAGGGCTGGCCAGCTGCAAGGCTGCCTCAGACTCCAGTCTGTTTATATATAAACATGCATGTGTTTTGGCATCTTTGTCTGTCCCCACCACCACCACCACCACCACCACCACCATCTGACAACCAGTGTTGGTGTGTTTACATCCCCATAATTTAGTAGCTTGGCAAAAGAAGCAGATGGAATAAGTACAAGGCTGTAAGAAAAGAAAAAAAAGAAAGCAGTGAGGTTGATTTCTTCAACTAAAATTCTTGAGCATGGGGCACAGTCTGATTAATGGAAGGAAGGAAGGAAGGAAGGGGGGAGGGAGGGAGGAAGAAAGAAAGGCACACATGCATTCACAGTCATATATAAGGGCAGTAGAGTGTGATTTGAGGGAGATTTGACAGCTAGAAGCCTCCCTCATTGGCTCATCCATACATAAGGCAATAGGGTGAAATTTGAGGAAAATTTGGCTGCTGTGTCTTTGAAGTTTAACCAATATGTAGAGGTTTCACTTGTTGGCTCATACATAAGGCAGGAGAGTTATGATTCGAGAGAGATTTGGCTGCTGTTTCTACTCTAGAGGTCTCCTTCATTGATTCATACACACATGAAACAATACTCTTTTACTTGTTTCAGCCATTTGACTGTGGCCATGCTGGGGCACCGCCTTTTAGCCGAGCAAATCGACGCCAGGACTTATTCTTTGTAAGCCTAGTACTTATGCTATCGGTCTCTTTTTGCCAAACCGCTAAGTTACATGGACGTAAACACACCACCATCGGTAGTCAAGCGATGTTGGGGGTCAAACACACAAACATATACACACACATACATATATATATATATATATATATATATACATATATACAACAAGCTTCTTTCAGTTTCCGTCAACCAAATCCACTCACAAGACTTTGGTCAGCCCGAGGCTATAGTAGAAGGCACCTGCCCAAGGTGCCACGCAGTGGGACTGAACCCGGAACCATGTGGTTGGTAAGCAAGCTACTTACCACACAGCCACTCGGAGAGCAGGCTGCCGTTGCTACAATCATTTCTAGCCACTGTCTAGAGATCTCCATTACTGGCTGACACATACATATGTACTAGATAAGAGAGCAAGGTGTGATGTGAGGGAGGTTTGGCTGCTGTTTCTAGAGAATCTAGTATCCACATAGAGACTCCTTCTTTTGACCTCTTGGTGGGTAGTTAGTTGTAGTGCAGTGGGAGTGTAGTGTTATACTGAAGTGCTATGAGCTGCAGGGCGGATGGGGGGGTCTAGTGGTGACGTAGAAGTGCAGTGGGAGTGTAGTGTTATACTGAAGTGCTACGAGGTGCAGGGGGGATGGGGGTCTAGTGGTGACGTAGAAGTGCATGGACGAAATTGTGGAGTGGTGTTCTACTCACGTGGTTGCAACATTATATCCCGGCTTTTGCTTCTGTTTTCCTGTCTATGGCCCCCAGCACAGTCCCCAATTGACAATTTTGGCACAACTTGGTTCAAAACCTGTAGAGAAAAGAACAAGGATTACATGAATGAAATATTCAAACAAGGACACACAGACACACATATAAAAGTACATACGAAGTCTGATCAATAAGTATCCGGACTGTTGTCATAGTAACAAAGCTAAAGCACGCAGAGTGAAGCTGCTTGGCAAAGATTGACCTTAAACTCAGCTGTGCATAAACACTAAGTTTTAACGTTCTAGTTCACTTCCACCGTTTACAGCAGTACTTGGAAGGAAGGTGTGTAGTGTGTTATTTCTTTACTACCCACAAGGGGCTACACACAGAGGGGACAAACAAGGACAAACAAACGGATTAAGTCGATTATATCGACCCCAGTGCGTAACTGGTACTTATTTAATCGACCCCGAAAGGATGAAAGGCAAAGTTGACCTCGGCGGAATTTGAACTCAGAACGTAGCGGCAGACGAAATACTGCTAAGCATTTCGCCCGCCGTGCTAACGTTTCTGCCAGCTCGCTGCCACACTACACCGGTGTGTAGTGTGTGATCGTCGCATTGACCATGGCCAGAGAAAGCTGTCATGGTGATACCTGGTCTTTTTTGTGAGACCA
>NC_069008.1:2808917-2810260 GCF_001194135.2 Octopus bimaculoides
GCCAGTCCGGTTTATCTGACACTGTAATTGTAAATGGCAAGACATTAGTTGCTTATATAAACATGTGTGTGTGTGTGTGTGTGTGTGTGTGCATGTGAGTGTTTGCTTGTGTGTGTGTGTGTATATGTATGAATGAATTAATAAATGAACGATAGATATCTTCTTGGCTTGGCTTCATAAGCAAAGGTCTACACAGGGCAAAAGTCCACATCTGTTGCTGATGTGTGACGAGTCCAACCACGCTGGACAGGCAGGTCGTATGAGAAGCTGTGCCAGTCAAGGTTGGCCATAGTGCCCTGACCTTTCTTATTTTTCCCCCCTCGTTCGCAAAAGTACATTTTCGACCACTAAGCCACACACCTTCACTTATACACACACACACACACACAGACATACATATACAGGTGTGTTATTGAATGTGAGGCTCTTACCTGGAATTCTTCTTGAAACTCTGTAGCTAAGTTGTTCTCCTGGTCGGACAGTCTCTGCACCAACGATGACACAGTATAGATGGAGTTACTACACTGCATGTAGAGTGCCAATGTGTCGTATATGAGACGGTACTGTACCTGTTGGTAAGAATGGTAACAAAGATGATGAGAATCATTATAATGTAGTAATGGTTGTAGTAGAGGTGTTTGGCGGTCATGGTATTGGTCGGGGTGCTGCTACTAGTGGAGTTGACAGCACCCACACACACACATATATTCTTTTATTTTTTTTTTTAGTTGTTTCAGTCATTTGACTGCAGCCATGCTGGAGCACTGCCTCAAAGGGCTTTTTTTTTTTTTTCAGTCGAAGAAATTGACCCTAGGATTTGTTCTTGTTCTTTGTAAGCCTAGTACTTATTGTATTGGTCTCTTTTGCCGAACTGCTAAGTTACGGGGCAGACCAGGACACCAACATCGGTTGTCAAGCAACGACAGGGGAACAAACACAGACAGACATACATACATAAATATAGACACACACACACATACATAGATAGATATATATGGACTGGCTGTGTGGTAAGTAGCTTGCTTACCAACCACATGATTCCGGGTTCAGTCCCTCTGCATGGCACCTTAGGCAAGTGTCTTCTACTATAGCCTCGAGCCGACCAAGGCCTTGTGAGTGGATTTGGTAGACGGAAACTGAAAGAAGCCTGTCGTATATATGTATATATATATATATGTGTGTGTGTGTGTGTATGTGTATATGTTTGTGTGTCTGTATTTGTCCCCCCAACATCGCTAGACAACCGATGCTGGTGTGTTTACGTCCCCGTAACTTAGCGGTTTGGCAAAAGAGACCGAGAGAATAAGTGCTAGGCTTACAAAGAATAAGTCCTGGGGTCGATT
>NC_069008.1:2812445-2813492 GCF_001194135.2 Octopus bimaculoides
GATTTTATATACGTGTGTATGAGTGTGTGTGTGTGTGTGTGTGTGTGCGTGTGCGTGTGTGCATGTGTGTGTGTGTGTGTGTGTGTGAGTGTGTGTGTGATGGTCTTCCTTCAGTTTCCATCTGCCAAATCCACTCACAAGGCTTTGGTTGACCTAGAGACACTTGCCCAAGATGCCACATAGTAAAAAACACCTTTTCAAGCGTGGCCATTGCCAGTACCGTGTGACTGGCCCTCGTACCGGTGGCACGTAAAAGCACCCACTACACTCTTGGAGTGGTTGGCATTAGAAAGGGCATCCAGCTGTAGAAACTCTGCCGGATCAGATTGGAGTCCTCAGTCAAATCGTCCAACCCATGCTAGCATGGAAAGTGGATGTTAAACGACGATGATGATGATGATGATGATGATGATGATGATGATGATGATCATGATGATGACTGTAGGGTAGGTGTGAAAGGCCAGATGCAGCCAGTTTGAACATAAAACAAGTAGAATATTTTAGCCAGATATTGCCGATTTAAATCCTAAAGGGTTAAATAAGGGTTAAAGAACAAAGTTAACAAACCCCAATCAAAATTAAGGGACTCTAAGTGAGTTTACATTATAAGTAAGGCAAGCTAACATCATTGTTTCACTTCATGGATTACTGGTGCACGAATGAGAGAGAGAGAGAGAGACAGACAGACAGACAGACGGACACAACGTAACCAAGAGACAAACCTGCAGTGCACGAGCAAAGGGCCTGAAGAAGAATCCATATACTTGAGAATCCGTCGCCGGGAATCTAAAATGACCCCCGCGTCAATGGTGTCGTCCATCTCCCAGCTTGACATCTCGAAATGTTCGATGATCCGGCAACCAGGATCTCCTTCCTGAAGAAGAGGAAGAAAAGAGAAAGAGAAAAATGTTTGGATTAGTTGTGATGATTGCTCAAGGTACAGATTCAGTGATTGTGTTCATGGTTTAGATAAAATGATTGTTCATGGTTTAGATAAAATGATTGTTAATGGTTTAGATAAAATGATTGTTAATGGTTTAGATAAAG
>NC_069008.1:2813582-2814481 GCF_001194135.2 Octopus bimaculoides
CATGGTTTAGATAAAATGATTGTTCATGGTTTAGATAAAATGATTGTTAATGGTTTAGATAAAATGATTGTTAATGGTTTAGATAAAGTGATTGTTCATGGTGATTGTTAAATGATTACAGCTGGAATACTTTTCATCATAAGTCTGGCGGATCTGAGCTAACTTAGTGCTAAATGTAACAGTGACAAAGAAGGACACATTCGATATTATAATCCTAGATAGACCATGTCTGAATTAAAGACAGGGTGGTCACAGCTGGAACAACTCTGATCATAGGTCTGCTGGGTCATAGTTGACAGACAGCTGAGAGAGGACACATTAAATAATGTAGTCCTAGATACACTATGCCTGAATAATAGACAAGTTGGTTGCTGATGGAACAAATGTGATCATAAAGCTACCAGATCTGGTCTGAGCCTGGGTTAAACAACAAATAAAGAGGAAGGAGACCTTCGATAGTGTGTCCCAATCAAAAACAAAGGGAGCTGGCAATAACCAAGGTACTTACCTTACATATTTGCAGGGTACGTATGGTGAGGTGAGCTATAGACACTGTGTTTATGGTACGTATTGTTATCTTACCATGTTTCACCTGACCGTAGTCATTGACGATGTCTTCCCAGTATTTATCACATTGTTGCTGCAAAGAGACAAGGAGAGACGGACAGTGAAGCATGATGTTGTGAGCTCAAATCAAACCAAGAAACATGTATGTATGTATGTATGTATGTATGTATGTATGAGGCTGTGTGGTAAGAAGCTTGCTTCTCAACCACGTGGTTCTGGGTTCAATCCCCCAGCGTGGCACCTGAGGCAAGTGTCTTCTACTATAGCCTCAACCAAAGCCTTGTGAGTGGATGTGGTAGATGGAAAACTGAAAGAAGCCTATCATATATATA
>NC_069008.1:2814527-2815114 GCF_001194135.2 Octopus bimaculoides
TATAAAAAGGAATACAAAAAATGGGAAAAGAAAAAACACGGACAGGTCATTCGAAGCTTTCTTTCCTCAGTCGAGTTCCAGATTATCTTTGCAATTTCGGCTAGTTATACTCGAGATTGCTCCAATCTGGTCAGCTTACTTTAATTCATCCTTAGTCGAAAGACACCTGTTGTTATGTCCTGTTGTTTGTATTTGTGTACCATTTCTCCGTTTTCTTTTTTTCCGTCCTTGTTTTTTTGTATACATTCGCTGCTTTCTTCCAAGGAATCTAATGCTCTTAGATTAGTTTTTCCTTGGGGCTGGCCAGATTGGAGCAATCTCGAGTATAACCAGCCAAAATTGCAAAGATAATCTGGAACTTGACTGAGGAAAGAAAACTTCGAATGACCCATCCATGTTTTTTCTTGCCCCCTTTTTTGCATCGTCTATCTGAATGTTTTGTTGTCCCCTTTTTTGTATCATCTAGCTGTCTGGATGTTTTGTGTTCTTGTCCTATTGTTTGTATTCCTTTCTATATATATATGGCGGCATACGTACACTTTGGTCACTTATATATGTGTGTGTGTGTGTGTGTGTGTGTGTGTAGA
>NC_069008.1:2815868-2816695 GCF_001194135.2 Octopus bimaculoides
TAAAGATGAGGATGATGGTGAAAACGTTGATGATGATGATGATTAAAGATGATGATGGTGATGACAATGATTGTTACGATGATTAAAGGTGATGATGGTGATGGTGATGAAGACAACAATGATGAGGATGATGATGATGATGATGATGATAAGGGTGATGATGAAGAAGGTAATTATGGTTAATGATAACGATGATGATGATGACGATGACGATGATGACGATGACGATGATGACGACGATGATGAGTGTGATGATGATGATGATGATGATGAGTGTGATGATGATGATGGTGGTGATGATGATGATGATGGTGATGATGATGATGAAGACAGCAATGATGATCAATGCCGACGAAAGTAACTAACGCTGGTGATTGATTAAAACCAATCTATTTTTAATCAAAAATCTTCTTAAGGTAACTAAAATATCCCGAGAGAACCTGTTGTAAATACAACACCGACAACAACAACATCACCAAGAATAACAAGAAAAACAACAAAAAGAAACATTGCCAATACACAACAACAACAACAACAACAACAATACCAACATTAATAAGTGTGTAATTTAAAATAACAGTTGCTAAATTAGACACTCTAAATCCGACACCTGCTGCGTGAAAAACAGTAGCCACAACAACATTACCACATCAGAAACAATGCCTCCATCTCCCACCACCACTGACTCCACCCCCAGTGACTCCACGACGACCACCACCACAACTACCAACACAACTACCACCAATACCTCCGACACTGCCATGACCACCTCCACCACTGTCAGACACTACCACAAACATCGACACAACTGCTGCCACCTCCACCAC
>NC_069008.1:2817647-2818110 GCF_001194135.2 Octopus bimaculoides
CTGAACTACCTACTTACTAATTCAAAGTGTAACTGGTCGAGTATTCCTCAGACATGGGTGTAGATGCAAGTGTGGTTGTGTGGTAAAAAGCTTGCTTCTCAATCACATGGTTCTGGGTTCGGTCCCACTGAGTGGCACCTTGGGCAAGTGTCTTCTACTGTAGCCTTGGGCTGACCAAAGCCTTTTAGGTAGATTTGGTAGATGGAAACTGAAAAAAGCCCATTGTATATATGTGTGTGTATTGACAACCAGTGCTGGTGTGTTTATTTCCACATGACTTAGCAGTTCAGAAAAAGAACTAATAGAATAAGAATTAGGCTTAGAAAGAAAAATAACCATTTGGCTTGATTCATTCGACTAAAAATTCAAGGCAGTGCTCTAGCATGGCCACAGTCTAATGACTAAAACAAGTAAATGATAAGATATATATATATATATATATATATATATATATATATATATA
>NC_069008.1:2818120-2823633 GCF_001194135.2 Octopus bimaculoides
GAGAGTGAGTGAGAGAGAGAGAGAGAAAGTGAGAGAGAAAGAAAGAGAGAAAGAAATATAGAGAGAAAGAAAGATAGAAAGAATGAGAGAGAGAAAGAAAAAGAGAGAGAAAGAGAGAGGGGGGATAGATAGATATATACACAAGTGTGTGTATGTCTGTGTCTGTATTCGTCCCCCAACCACCACTTGACAACAATGTTGGTTTGTTTATTGCACCCATAACTTAGCGATTCAACATAAGAGACCAATACAATAAGTCCCAGGCTTCAAAAAAGAAATAAATTGTTGGTTCGAAACAGATGTAAAGCAAACAAAACCCACAAAAATGCACAATAAACACGATTCACTTGAGTTGTAGAAGAATGTCCAATATTTCAAACTTACAGTTGCATGTTCAAATAGTCCTGTTGCCATGACAATGCACCGAACCTGTTCTTGCCACACCATTTGCCAAAAAGCAGCTGCAATTCTGTACTGGGGACCTGCAACAGAGAAACAACCCCTTCTTTAGCGAGCAGAGCAAACAGATAGACATTCACTCAATGATTGTCAAACAGATTTAAAGAAAAAAAATGAGTTTCTTGTTGCTATTGGTGGTGGTTGTTTGTGGTGGAGGTTGTGTAATGTTCAGCAATAAGTCAACCAGGATCCAGTAGATTGATGAAAGTTGTTCCAACAATGACCAACATGTCTTACAATGCAAGCATAGGGGCCACAGTTAGTATGATATCAACAGAAATCTTGGGTTTCTTATTAGAGTAAGTTTACAGCTTTCTTCGGTTGTATGAAGATTAACAAAGGATTATACATTTGAATGTGGCCATGCTGGAGCACTACCTTCAAATGTAAGATGCTTACAGCACCTAGGTTTCCCAAGCAGTCAACCATCTAAGTACTAACTAGGCCCAACATTGCTTGACTTTGGTGATCGGACAGTTCAGTTCAGTTGGCTCTCCGTCGCTTACAACATCGAGGGTTCCAGTTGATCCAATCAACGGAACAGCCTGCTCATGAAATTAACATGCAAGTGGCTGAGCACTCCACAGACACGTGTACCCTTAACATAGTTCTTGGGGGAGATTCAGCGTGACACAGAGTGTGACAAGGCTGACCCCTTTGAATTACAGGCACAACAGAAACAGGAAGAAAGAGTGAGAGATAGTTGTGGTGGAAGAGTACAGCAGGGTTCGCCACCATCCCCTGCCGGAGCCTCGTGGAGTTTTTAGGTGTTTTCGCTCAATAAACACTCACAACGCCCAGTCTGGGAATCGAAACCACGGTCCTATGACCGCGAATCCGCTGCCCTAACCACTGGGCCATTGCGCCTCCGGTGATTGGACAAGAACCAGTGCATTCAACATGATATGGCCGTAGCATGGACTCAAAAGATTGACTGTTCTAAAAACGTCCTTGAGGAATGAGAAGACACAGAGTGGAAAGCAGAGCATTTTGCGATCAAAGATTCGATGAAGAGGATTCACTGGAAACAGGGTGAGACAACTGTTATTGTTGCTAGGCCTAAATCATCGTAAAGCAAATGCCACCGTGAGTGACATTCAGGCTACAGAGGAGAAACCAAGGCACTGGATTTGGTTTAAAGAAGACAATAAGCTGAACAATGGCTAGAAGAATGTTGAGCAAAACCTAATAACCAGTTGATCTAGCAAGCGGGGCCGCATCTCAGTGAGTGGAGCTGGAGTGTAATAATGCTGTCAAGAGCAAGACAACAAAACAGTGTGCATTCTCCCTTGATGACCCCATAGGCTTGCTAGCATCTACTATGTGGGGCTATCAACTGGTCACACTTGCATCTGTGCAAGTTGTTTATGGAAAGCAAAATATATATATATATAGATGACTGGCACCCATGCCAGTAGAGCGCTAACGGCACCATCCGAGCGGGATCACTGCCAGAGCAGCGGGATCACTGCCAGAGCAGCGGGATCACTGCCAGAGCAGCGGGATCACTGCCAGAGCAGCAGTCTCGCGTCCATGCTGGTGGCACGTAAAAAGCACCATTTGAGCGCGATCGTTTCCAGCTTCGCCTTACTGGCACTAGTGCCGGTGGCATGTGAACAAAACATTGGACTGACTCCTGTGCAGGTGGCACGTAAAAAAACACCATTTGAGCATGGCTGTTGCCAGCACCGCTGGACTGACCCTTGTGCCGGTGCCACATAAAAAGCACCCACTACACTCTCGGAGTGGTTGGCGTTAGGAAGGGCATCCAGCTGTAGAAACTCTGCCAGATCAGAATGGAGTCTGGTGTAGCCATCTGGTTCGCCAGTCCCCAGTCAAATCGTCCAACCCATACTAGCATGGAAAGCGGACGTTAAATGATGATTTATAGGCGCAGGCATGGCTGTGTGGGAAGAAGTTTGTTTCCTAACCACATGGTTCTGGGTACAGTCCCACTGCATGGCACCTTGGGCAAGTGTCTTACTATAGCCCTGGGCCGGCCAAACTGTGAGTGGATTTGGTGGATGGAAACTGAAAGAAGCCTGTCATATATACGTATATATGTGTGTGTGTGTGTGTGTATCTTTGTGTCTGCGTTTGTGTCACCTCCATCGCTTAACAACCACTGCTCTGATGTGTTTACATCCCCGAAACTTAGCAGTTCAGCAAAAGAGGCCGATAGAATAAGTACTAGGCTTACAAAGAATAAGTCCTGGGGTCGATTTGCTCGACTAAAAAGCGGTGCTCCAGCATGGCTGCAGTCAAATGACTGAAATAAGTAAAAGAGTAATACATAATATATACATGTCTGTGTGTGTGTGTGCGTGTGTGTATGCATGTTTATGGTTGTACTTGTGTGTATGTCAGCATGTGTGTGTGTGTGTGTAATTAATAAATATTTCACTTACCCTGAGTTGCAATATATTCTTTTGATTTACAAAACCCCTGCAAAAGAAAGAGGAAACGCATTACATCCAATGCAGAGACTTAGAATGCAATAAAAACAGTTTTTAGTGTTTAAAGCTATTTACAGCATCACAAGTAACATGGGTCAAACTCTTAAGTAGCAACCGTTATAAGTTCTAGAAGAAGCCCTTCAAGCACATGGGGGACTGTACACAAGGTATGGATTTATGAATGTATATATATGTGTGTATATGCGCGTATAGGTATGTTGATGGAAACAGGGAAGACAGAACTCGAAATATGAATATATACTCCTTTTACTCTTTTAGTTGTTTCAGTCTTTCGACTGTGGCCATGCTGGAGCACCGCCTTTAGTCGAGCAAATCGGAAGCCTAGCACTTATTCTATCGGTCTCTTTTGCCAAACCATTAAGTTACGGAGACGTAAACACACCAGCATCGGTTGTCAAGCGATGTTGGGGGGACAAACACATACACACACACACATGTATATATATGGATATATATACTACGGGCTTCATTCAGTTTCCGTCTACCAAATCCACTCACAAGGCTTTGGTCGGCCCGAGGCTATAGTAGAAGACACTTGCCAAAGGTGCCACACAGTGGGAATGAACCCGGAACCATGTGGTTGGTAAGCAAGCTACTTACCACTCAGCCATTCCTGCACTTTCATATGTCTAATACTCTTTAGTATTTCAAGATATTTTTATGTAATCTTGGTAAATATCTCTGCTAAAATCAGATGTCAGTGTTATTTTCATTTTTACATAATTTAGATGACTGCTAAGTCAAGAGCAAAGTCAGTAAAAATAATCTTATTTAGCGTTTAATGTTCTATTACCACAGCTACTGCTACCACTACCACCACCACCACCACCACCACCACCACCAATGACAGCAATAATAAAAGTGATGATGATAAATGTAATGTAAAAATCCTGAGAAATGTTGTCTACAACATTTCTAAAAATAGCCCAACAATTACTGCTTTGGCCAGGGTCAAAATACAGGTCCCTTGACATGTTCAACAAACCGTGATGCCTAAACCAAACACCAATCAACTTAAGTAATTTCGTGAAGCCACACACTGATTGGTCAGAGTACAGTTTGCAATACTTAACATTCTGGAGCCTTTACCAATGTATTTAAGGCACACACTTTAGCCATCTCACTACAGTTGTATATTGTAAGATATAACTGACACCACTACTACATGAACCTGAAGATTGCATAGCTTAATGCATGAAAGTACTAGTGCAATCAGAACGGACATTTAGTATTCTATCATTTCATTATCTTATATTATTATGACTTCTGACCGAGACCTTTGGAAATATGCTGTGCGTGAGAAGACCCGGCAAGCCAAGTGAGACCTAAATCCAAGGCCTCTGCCAGGGGTGTAGCCAGTCCACTTATGCGTGCCTTTCCTTCATTGGACACTAAACTCCGCTTGCGAAGACCTGTTGAGGAAAGTGAAATCGAAATCGAATTAAATTCGATGACTGGCACCCGTGCCAACGTCGTCTCCTTCATTGGACACGTAACTCAGCTTACGAAGACCTGTTGGGGCAAGCGAAGCGAAACCGGGATGGCACAAGTGCCAAATCGTCGCCTCCCTGGCACTTGTGCTGGTGGCACATGTAAAGACATTCAAGTGAGATCGTTGCCAGCGCTGCTGGACTGGCTCCTGTGCAGGTGGCACGTAAACGGTTTCACTGCACTCTCGGAGTGGTTGGCATTAGGAAGGGCATCCAGCTGTGGAAACTTTGCCAGATCAGATTGGAGCCTGGTGTAGCCATCTGGTTTCACCAGTCCTCAGTCAAATCGTCCAACCCATGCTAGCAAGGAAAGCAGACGTTAAACGATGATGATGATGATGATGATATAAATAAAACGCAAAAATTAAACAGAGTTGGAATTTCTTTGAATAATATATTCTTTGATACACAAGATACACTTTACAAGTTTCATTAAGAAAAAGTGTTTCCTATAAGAAGAGCTGTTAACGCCTTCCCTAAGCTGGGAATCTGTATTTCACGCCTTATTCTGTGCCTTGCTTACAGGTGAGTATAAGCTGTTATGCTTTACACCTTCACCCCCTCGTCAATGTGGTCGACATCTATAAGGTGCAATGCCATATACTTACATCAATATAATTAGCATTGATATAATCTGTGGTAAACCCCTGAGGTATTTCTTGTAAACTTATCCGGGCGTGGTCATCTGCAATGATACAAGCACACAAAGAAATATTATTGAAACATTATTGAAACATTAGTAAACATTTAGGGACAAAATTATTGCAACACTATTAAACATTGTGGGGCAACATTATTGTAATATTATCAAACATTTTTGGACAACATTATTGTAATACTATTAAACATTTTGGACAATATTACTAAATATTTCTGGACAACATTATTAAACATTTTTGGACAACCCATGCTAGCATGGAAAGCAGACGTTAAACGATGATGATGATGATGATGTAATATTATTAAACATTTTTGGACAACATTATTGTAATATTATTAAACATTTTTGGACAACATTATTGTAATATTATTAAACATTTTTGGACAACATTATTGTAATATTATTAAACATTTTTGGACAACATTA
>NC_069008.1:2824010-2826779 GCF_001194135.2 Octopus bimaculoides
GACAACATTATTGTAATATTATTAAACATTTTTGGACAACATTATTGTAATATTATTAAACATTTTTGGACAACATTATTGTAATATTATGAAACATTTTTGGACATTATTGTAATATTATTAAACATTTTTGGACAACATTATTAAATATTTTTGATGATGATGAGGATGATCGTGATGATGGTGGTGGTGATGACGATAGTGATGATGATGATGATGGTGAGGAGGAGGATGGTGATGATGGTGGTGGTGGTGGTGGCGATGATGATAATGGTGATGTTGATGATAGTGATGACAATGATGATTTCGGTGGTAAACATTTTGATGACAGTGGTGATGATGATGATGATGATGATGATGATGATGATGATGAAGATGGTGGTGATGATTAGTGATGACGGTGATTGTGATGATGGGATTCATGCAGTTCCTGTCCACTAAATCCACTCACAAGTCATTGGTGTCAGCCTAGGGTTACAATAGCAGACATTCGCCCAAGGTGCCGCGCCATGCAGTGGAACTGAACCCACAAACCTTGTGGTTGAGAAGCAAGCTTCTTCCCCCTCTCTCCCACCTCACAGCTATGTATAATTATTTCATAGTTATTGTAAACTTATGCAGCATTATTGAACTGTTTTTGCAGTTTTATTGAACTGTTATTGCAGCAATACAATTTGAACTATTGCTATGATATGTGATTCTATTTTGAACATATCACCAAATAATTGATGATCTCCAAAAAAAAAATGGGTGGAGAGCCATGCTGAGGTGGAGAGTAAAGGGTCAGCAGTTCAGTCCCTGAGCGAGGCCTTTGGAACCGCGGACACAACAGGAACGGCCCGTTAACAACAATGTTCAACCCATACCAGCATGGAAAATGGACATTAAATGATGATGATGAGGATGATGATGACAGAAGCTGCAGAGAATGTACCTAGATGGCTCTGGTTGATATCCGGGGTGGGGGTGGGGGAAGGGGCAGTAGAATGCCACACAGATTCAAGCCTAGGTTTGATCAACCTGGGTCAAGTCACCTGGAAGAAGGTCTATGTTTCAGACCCGAAACATCAAGTGTACCTGGGATCCAACTCCAATGATACGTCCAACCAAGTATTGCATTTGTAGATGTATATCGAAGTGGTGAAGGTGCATGGCTTTGTGGTTAGGGTATTCAGCCCATAATCATAAACTTGTGAGTTCTATACCCAGTGGTGCTTTGTGCCCTTAAGCAAGACACTTTATTTCACATTGCTCCAGTACATCCAGCTGGCCAATATTAGTCGTACATACCATTCAAAGACCCGGCTTTGTCACACTTTATGTTATGCCAAATCTCTGAGAACTACATTAAGGATATGCATGTCTGTGGAATACTCAGCCATTTGCACATTAATTTCACAAGCAAGCTGTTTCGTTGATTGGCTCAACTGGAACACTTGTTGGTGTAACTGACAGAGTGCCAGTCGTATGTCTCTTCCATTTATTAATTATTATAAATCTTCCACTGAAGAGGGAGCCGGTTTCCAACATAGATACAAGGCTCCATCTTTTGGGATGTAGTTAACAAAGACAAATTCACATTTGGAACTTGAGAAAAGTCTTGCATATTTTTACTGTTCCACTCACAGATTGCAATTGTAATGTTCGAATTAGTCGATCAATTTCTCTTTCTGAAAATCACAGTTTATCCAGATTCTCCTTTAAGCATTTACTAACAAAACCTAGTGCTCCAATTGTTATTGGTATGAATATGAATTCATAGAAAATTACTATTTGTAAATCTCACGAGAGATATTCAGCAACAGTACTTTAGAGTAAAGATTGCCAACATAACATGGCAGTCCTGGTTTAGGCCGAATGTTGCTGTAATTTAGCCCCAGGAGACATCGTCTCCTGGGGCTAAATTACAGTAACATTCGTCCTAAGCCAGGACTGTAATTATACAAGTTAGCATGAGCAGTCTTTTGCTGGAATTACTGTCGCAGCGATAAGTCTTATCACAGCCAATCACAATCAAATCAAACATGTTAGAACTGATTTTATATAAATATATACTGTAAATCCTCGAGTATAGTCCGCCCTTGAGTATAATACGCAGGGGATTTTTAGGGGGCTGTACCTCTAAAAAACCTAAACCTTGTGTATAATACACACCCCTTCTCTAACTTGAGTCAAGGAGGTCTATATAACATCCTTGGTTTGTAAACGTATATACGGTAACATCCTTTATTATTATGGTATATGTAACATAATGCAAACGTGTAGCCTTTTTGTGCATTTTGTTTTCAGAAAATAAAGAAATAACAGTAATAATGTCAGTGAAAAATAAATATTAAGTAAATTGCCTTTATAAATTTATCACTTGGAAAATTTTGCTTAGAAAATATTTTTCATTTTTAACCTCGTATATAGTACGCACTAGAAATTTTGACCTTTAAATTTTGGGAAAAAAATGCGGATTATACTCGAGGATCTACAGTATACTAAATATATATATTTATATAAATATATATACTGTATATAGAAGCTGGAGGTTTCCAAGCAGTTGTCCATAGATATCCTTCCTTTTCTTTGATTTTCAAAGAGATATTTATATCTGCAGGGCAACTGACCTCTATGATGGTACATACCTTTGCCCCTCTGTCCCAAACATGTATGCATGTGTGTATGTATGTATGTATATATGGCAAAATTGAGCTGTACCTGTAATAAGGACCAGCCTTGTCATGCTCTGTGTCATACTGAATCTCCCTGAGAACTACATTGAGA
>NC_069008.1:2826789-2828570 GCF_001194135.2 Octopus bimaculoides
CTGTGTCATACTGAATCTCCCTGAGAACTACATTGAGAGCATGTGTGTCTGTGGAGTGCTCAGCCACTTGCACATTAATTTCACGAGTGGGCTGTTCCATTGATCGGATCAACTGGAATATTTGTCATCGTAACAGATGGAGAGCCAGCGATGTTGAAGTGAAGCCAGTATAGATAACATTTACATGCACATCAAAGCGTACACGACAACGTTGTATGTATCGTAACACCATATCACTGTCTGTCTATCTAACGTTATATCTAGTCAAGAGGGTCAGTCAAGAAGGAGACGACGACGACGATGACGACGACGACAGTGGTGAAGATGATGACGACGATGGAGGAGGGGGAGAAGATGGTGATGGCAGAGGAGGAGGAGGAGGAAGAGAAGAATGATGATGATGATGATGGAGAAGATGGTGGAGGAGGAGGCGTTAGAGAAGATGACAATGATGGAGGAGGGGGAGAAGGTGGTGATGGCAGAGGAGGAGGAGGAGGAAGAGAAGAATGATGATGATGATGATGATGATGGAGAAGATGGTGGAGGAGGAGGAGAAAGAGAAGATGATGATGACAACGATGGAGGAGATGCTGATGGAGGAGGAGGAGAAGGAAAACACGATGATGACAACGGTGGAGAAGACGGTGGAGGAAGAGAAGATGGAGGAGGAAACGACAATGATGGAGGAAGAAGAGAAGATGGTGATGGAGGAGAAGGAAAAAAAGATGATGACAACGATGGAGAAGGAGGAGACAATGAAGAAAGAGGAGGGGGAGAAGAAGGAGGAGAAGAAGGGGAGGAAGAGGAGGAGATGATGGCAAGATTTCATGTTCACAGACAGGAAAGCAAATATGAGATTGTTATTTATGTATGTATGTATAAACAGGTGAGAAGAATGGTGAAGAGTAAGACCTGTGTGTGTGTGTGTGTGTGCACATGGTCTAGTGTTAGTTGTGTGTGTGTATGTGCGATTCTGTGTATGTTTGTACATATGCATAGCTGGTGTGAGTGTATGTGCACATGCTTCAGTGTCTGTGTGTGTGCGTGTGCACATGCATGATCCCATGCGTGTTTGTTCAAGTGCATATGTGTTTGTGTACATGTGAGTTTGCATGGTCTGGCGTGCATTCAGTGTGTGTGTGTGCTAGTGCACGCATGTATATATATATACATAGCTCACTGAGGTGTGTATGTGTGCGTATGAGTATATTTGTGAACGTGTGTACGTGCATGTCTGCGAGAATGTTTACTTAAGTCCTTTGAGCCGACATTATTGTTTGCGGCTCAGCTACAAACGATGGCGTTAATATTTGCGTTTCAACTGCTTCCAATAAAGTCTGTTGACATTTGCAGCCAACAAATTATTTGTGAGTTCTGTGTTTTCGGATTTCTCCGGAATATAAACATAAACCCCAGAAATTGAAAAATAGACGGAGGTGGGGGCAGGTTGGGGAGGTTGCAACAGGAATCATGTTTGGCCAAAAAGATTCCTTCGTCAGATCTATTCACATCGTAGCCATGCAAACATAAGAAAACAAAATGAAACAAAACAAAAACTAAACAGTGCATATAAATGAGAGGGGGGTGCTAAAAAAAGTTCCTGGCCCTGGGGAAAAAAAAAAGACAGGATTAGGATTTTCTTCAACATGTTCCCCTCGCTAGCCACTAAACCTCTTTTTTATTTTCTCTGTGTGTTTATTTCTGTGTTCCTTTCTGATGAAGAGTGTAGACTCGAAATATAAAAGACTTTCTCACTTTACGAGTGTTAAACTAATACATCT
>NC_069008.1:2829117-2830264 GCF_001194135.2 Octopus bimaculoides
TTAATCATATATTAATTAATATCGATTAATTACCAGGAGGCCAGCACATCTAAAGAATCAAAGAGATTCAGAAATAGTATATATATACATATATATATATATATATATATATACTCTTTTACTTGTTTCAGTCATTTGACTGTGGCCATACTGGAGCATCGACTTTATTTGAGCAAATCGACCCCAGGACTTATTCTTTGTAAGCCTAATTCTTATTCTATCGGTCTCTTTTTGCCGAACTGCTAAGTTATGGGGATGTAAACACACCAGCATCGGTTGTCAAACGATATTGGCGGATAAACACAGACACATAAACATATACACACACACATATATATATATACATATATACGACAGGCTTCTTTCAGTTTCTGTCTGCCAAATCCACTCACAAGTGTCTATAGTAGAAGATACTTGCCCAAGGTGCCATGCAGTGGGACTGAACCCGGAACCATGTGGTTCGTAAGCAAGCTACTTACCACACAGTTTAACTGAATTTACTTCTATGCTGTAGTAGAGGCAACATGTTCTTTATCTATCTCTTTAACTTCTTGGAGATTTTAGGTATAATTATACTAATTTGTCCATCTGTTCTAATTTAATTATATTCTATGTCTTTGTGCAGCTGAGGATTGCTCTGCATTTTGAATTGATGTAATGATTGCATTGTTCAATTAAATGGAGTTGCTTGAAACGATTGTACTGCATTACCTCTGGATATCCTTGTTGCTTATTTTGATTTTAATCACCTTACTTTGAAATTGTGTGGATAATACCGTATTAAAGTTCTGGTACCTCAAATTAAGTACCATTTTAATCTGAATACATATATATATATATATATATATTGGGTTGTCTGGAAAGTTCGTGCCAATTTATAGTAGCTTACCTTTCGACTTATTTTAGAACATGGTTGAGTCCATAAAATAGGATTTCACTACACCTGCATTTAGAGCAGAGTTTAAGCTATCTTTTCGTGGAAGAAGGTTTTATGTTCTTATAACTTGTGTTAATTCTGTAACCCTTTAAAATGGAAGATAAGAAAGTTCATTTTCGGCACTTGATACTTTTCTTTTTCCATAAAGGGGAAAAATGCCTTACAAGCAACCAAAGAAATATGCGCAGTTTACGGTGATGTTTCTTTATC
>NC_069008.1:2830364-2831509 GCF_001194135.2 Octopus bimaculoides
TTTTTTTTTTTTTTTTTTCACTTGCCCCAGGTGCCACGCAGTGGGTCTGAACCCGGAATCATGTGGTTGGGAAGCAAGCTTCTTGCCACACAGCCTCTCCCGCATCTACTATGTTGATTCACGTTCCAAACACCAGCCTGATAATAAGGCCATTTTGCTAAATTCTTGATTAATTACAGCATAGATTGAAACAAAGGCAGTATTCTTCAAACAGAATTATGACAAAGAGGAAGACTTCAAACCAGACAGACAATCTAAAGATATTTAAACCTATTGAATAGCTTCTGAGATTAGGAAGAATAAAAGGGGGGGGCAGGGAACTTAAGGCAGCCAGACATTGAATTTGTCTCACACCTAACAGCCAATCCCAATATAAAGACCCCCTTTGGTCATGAATGACCACGGAATTGCACCTAGAAAGTTCCCCTCCGAGGTACAAGTCCAGGCAAGGCTGTTTATGGAAGACCAGAAGTCGTCCATGCATACCGGCGACCCCTCTCCACACCACTGATGTTATCCAAGGGAAAGGCAAAGGGGCCGATACAGTTTGGCACCAGTGATGTTGCAACTCATTTCTACAGCTGAGTGAACTGGAGCAACGTGAAATAAAGAGTCTTGCTCAAGGACACAACACACAGCCTGGACTAGGAATCAAACTCACTACCTCATGATTGTGAGCCCGATGCTTTAACCACAGAGCCATGTGCCTTCACATCTAAATATATATAACCCTAATTTACACGTTTGATAACAACCTACCTGAAATTGCTCTTGGCTTTAAGACACAAACTTCCTACTTTAAATTGATCTAGATTAAAACCTTTCTATCAAAATTTCAATTTAATCTACTTTCCAAACATCAAGTAAATAAACACAAAAGTTATTCTAATATATTCTTCATTATTTTCAAAATTAATTGAAACAAAAGGCAGTGTATTTCTACAGAAATCTAGAAAGAAAACGGTTTTAAAATAGGAACCACGTTACTCAGTCAGGAAAGTTCTATGTCGCCAATAGTCACTTCTCCCACTCTTCAAATTCTTTATTGTCTTCATTTTTTTTTCATATCAACCCACATATGACCACTCCCACTGCTAAGATGCAAACTTCCTGTATTAACGTGATCAGCTGTGTGGTACATAGCT
>NC_069008.1:2831716-2832761 GCF_001194135.2 Octopus bimaculoides
TATATATATATATATATATATATATATATATATATATGTATATGTGTGTGTGTATATGTTTGTATGTCTGTGTTTGTCCCCCCAACATCGCTTGACAACCGATGCTGGTGTGTTTACGTCCCTGTTATTTAGTAGTTCAGCAAAAGAGACCGATAGAATAAGTCCTAGGGTCGATTTGCTCGACTAAAGTTGGTGCTCCAGCATGGCAACAGTCAAATGACTGAAACAAGTAAAAGAGTAAAAGAGTATCTTAAAACCTTCTTCCAACAAAATTCCATGGTAATTCATATTCCAAAACACCGTTTTAATAACGACAAAATATTTTTATTAAATTCTTCATAATTTTCAAAACAAACTGAAACAAAAATTAGTATATTTCAACAAAAATCTGGCAAGGAAATAGTTTTAAAATAGGAACTGTATTACTAAGTAACGAAAGCTCTATTTTGCCAATGGTCACATCTCTTCACTTCAAATTCCTTAATGTCTTAATCGCTTTTGATACCAACCCACATGTGACCACTATTACATCTATATTAATTCATATTCCAAAACACTGTCTTAATAACGATGAAACATTTTTATTAAATTCTTCATAATTTTCAAAAGGGAAATAAAGGTAGGGCATTTTGATAGAAACACTATAACAAAAGCATTAATCTCACAACCAGACAGCCAACCTAGATATACAAAGAAATAGATTTAATTATTTCTGAGATTGGTAGGAGAAAGAAAGAAAATAAATCATACTTTACATTAATGAGAAATAAGACAAGATATTGAGTAAAACCCTTATTTTTACATCATCATCATCATCATCGTTTAACATCCGCTTTCCATGCTAGCATGGGTTAGACAATTTGATTGAGGACTGGTGAACCAGATGGCTACACGAGGCTCCAATCTGATCTGGCAGAGTTTCTACAACTGGATGCCCTTCCTAATGCCAACCACTCTGAGAGTGTAGTGGGTGCTTTTACGTGCCACCGGCATGAAGGCCAGTCAGGTGGTACTGACAACGACCATACTCAGAATGGTGTATTTT
>NC_069008.1:2832951-2833958 GCF_001194135.2 Octopus bimaculoides
GAAATAGATTTAATTATTTCTGAGATTGGTAGGAGAAAGAAAGAAAATAAATTGAGTAAAACCCTTATTTTTACATCATCATCATCATCATCGTTTAACATCCGCTTTCCATGCTAGCATGGGTTAGACAATTTGATTGAGGACTGGTGAACCAGATGGCTACACGAGGCTCCAATCTGATCTGGCAGAGTTTCTACAACTGGATGCCCTTCCTAACGCCAACCACTCTGAGAGTGTAGTGGGTGCTTTTACGTGCCACCGGCATGAAGGCCAGTCAGGTGGTACTGACAACGACCATACTCAGAATGGTGTATTTTACGTGCCACCTGCACGGGAGCCAGTCCAGCAGCACTGGCAACGATCTCGCTTGAATGACTTTTCACGTGCCACCGGCACAAGTGCCAGGAACGTGAAGCTGTGGCACAAGTGCCAGGAAGGCAACGCTGGTAACGATCACGCTTGAATGGTGGTGCCATTACGATTTTGCTTTTTGCTTGGTATTGCCTTCAGGTTTATGATAGAAATTTCCTATTTAACCCTTCACCATTAGCATTTAAACCAGATACACTCAGCCCTAATATTCTGCCAGTTTTATGTTCAAACTGATCTGATCCAGCTTTTCACACCTACCCTACAATGTCATTCTAAAAACAGACAATCAAATTAGTCAGTAACGGAGCGTCTGTGTAGCCAGCAATAGGGATATGTGTGGCTCTGTGGTTAGGCATCTGCTTACCAACCACATGGTTCCGGGTTCAGTCCCACTGTGTGACACCTTGAGCAAGTGTCTTCTATTATGGCCTCAGGCTAACCAAAGCCTTGTGAGTGGATTTGGTTGATGGAAACTGAAAGAAGCCCATCGTGTGTGTGTCTGTCTGTCTGTTTTCGTGTATGTGTGAAAGTGTGTTTGTCCCCCACCACCACCACTTCACAGCTGGTGTTCATGTGTTTACGTCCCTGTCACTCAGCAGTTCAGCAAAAGAGATCAACAGAATAAGTACCAGCTT
>NC_069008.1:2835783-2837485 GCF_001194135.2 Octopus bimaculoides
CACATACATACATATATATACATATATGTATATACACACGTATACATATGTATATGCACACATACATATGTATACATATATACACACATGCATACATATACATATATATATGCATACACAAACAAGCATATGTATAGATATATATACTCTCATACATATATATATACACACTCATATATATGTATACATATGCACACACACACACATATACATACACACACACAAACCCACATTACTGTTATTCCATTTATATAACGTGCCAAACATTTTCAATTCATCTCCTATCACATCGTATTTTTCATTCACTTTTCTAAACATTTGTAAATCTATCAAACATATTTTCACAGCACCTTTTTTTTTTTAAAGTTATTTCCCTGTTTCAGAGTCAACTTGAAATCGCTTAGCATATTGACTCACTGATTTGCAATCGCCTTTCATCATTATATACACAGTGACGTATAAAGGTATGGATGCTGTCTCTGTTTATGTGTTATGTGGGGGTGTATATATACTGTACATACATGTATACATCGACAATCAGCTAGATAGTCAAACAGATAGATGGATGGATGGATGGATGGATAGAAAAATACATAGACAGGCAAACAGATGGATAGATAGATAGATAGATAGATAGATAGATAGATAGATAGAGAGATAGAGAGATAGATAGATAGAGAGATAGACCGACAGATAGATAGGTGGACACATAGATAGCTGGACAGATAGATACATACATACATAGACAGACAGATAGATTTGTAGGTAGGTAGGTAGATAGATAGATAGATAGATAGATAGATAGATAGATAGATAGACATTTATATTCATAGTAGATCTAAACATACATATGTCACACACACACACACACACACACACACACATATATATACAGTGTTCAAGAAATTTACTTTGAGATTAAATATATAGACCAATAGATAGATATACACCTATATACATACACACACTCACACACACGTATATATATATATATACACACACATGTATATACATTACTTAGGTATGTATGCATGCATCTATCTATCTAGCTATCTACATATATACATACACACACTCAGACATGCACGCATGCACACACACAAAGATAGATATACATCTATGTACAAGTACACACACACACAAAATTTATATATATATACATTGAAATGTATATATAACACATTTCATAGAAAATCACAACAATACAAATTGCAAATAAAGGCATTAGATATATATATATATATATATATATATATATATATATATATATATATAAGTCAAAATCAAAAACATTTCACACTTTTACCTCACATTTAGATATTTCAGCCATATAAATCTCTGCCTACCACCTACCTTCACCATCCCTCTCCCACACATCTGCGACAATCACAGCTATGATCATTTTCACATTATATATTTTTCGCTCTTGATAAAGACCTTTTACAACCAAAATATCGAATTATAAGGCAGAAGTGTAAACCGTTGCTTTTGTCTTGCCTTTATTGTCACTCCTTTACTTACAGATTACATTGTGCAGGCTTTCTAAAACACTTTTAACTCTGTTTTACAGTGCTTTGTAAAGAACTGAACTACTTTTATGAACGTAGGCATGTACGTATATATGTGACTATAAATGTACGTATGTTTGTATGTATGAATGTGTGTCTCTATCTATCTATCTATCTATCTATCTATATATATA
>NC_069008.1:2839422-2840483 GCF_001194135.2 Octopus bimaculoides
GTCTGCTTCTCTTGGTTCAAAGGAAATTGTCAACAGCACTAAAACCTTAAAATAAAAAATAAATGCTCCCTTTTAAAGCCTAGCCAGGCTCATGGGCCCGGTTTTCCAGTTTGAATGGTGTATGTGTTCCCCAGCTGGACGGGACACCAGTCCATCGCAGCGTTACTCATTTTTGCCAGCTGAGTGGACTGGAGCAACGTGAAATGAAGTGTTTTGTTCAAGAACACAACGCGTCGCCCGGTCCAGGAACCGAAACCACAATCTTACGATCTTGATGCTGACACCCTAACCACTAAGCCATGTGTTTCCACCACTAAAGCCTTACTCAACCAAATAAGATGTGGAGAAATGAATGAAAAGATCCTTTGCTGAAATGGCAGTGTTAGGAAACAACCATCTCACATTGAATGCACCGGTTCTCATCCGGTCATTGAAATTAAGCAACATCAAGCCTAGTTAGTACTTAGACGGGCGACTGCTTGGGAAACCTAGGTGCTGTAAGCATCTCTCACTTTGTGAAAGGGCATGGCCCAGTGATTAGAGCATCACGCACATAACACCATAACACACATTCATATGACAGGCTTCTTTCAGTTTCCATCTACCAAATCCACTTCCCCAAGATGCTAAAACAGGCAGCTTTCAAAATTTTCTATCTGATATGGTTTCTCAGTTTAATATTAAAATGCCATGGGAATATCACACAAATATCTCGGACTGGGCTGCGTGTTGTGTTCTTGAGCAAGATACTTTATTTCATGTTGAAAAGAAGAATAAGGCAGGCAATAGGACCCTGTAAGGAACTTCTTACCACAGTAAAGAAACGCAAGGACAGGTGGCTTGGGCATGTCGACCGCTCATCAGGGATAGCCAAAAACAATCCTTTAGGGAATAGTCAAAGGTAGCAGACGCAGAGGCAGGCAGAGAAAGAGGAGGGAAAATAATATCTGTGAGTGGATAGACCAAAAGATGAGAGACACAGTGTGAGAGGCAGAAGACAGAGATGGGTGGAGGGATCATCATCATCATCATCATCATCATCTTCATCATCATCGTTTAAC
>NC_069008.1:2840493-2842250 GCF_001194135.2 Octopus bimaculoides
TGTTCTGGTGAGGTTTCTACAGCCAGATGCCCTTCCTAATGCCAACCACTTCAAGAATGTAATGGCTGGGTGTCTTTTATGTGCCACTGGTACGGGCACCAGTCAGGCGACACTGGCAACAGCCACGCTCGAATGGTGCCTTTTAGCCAGTCAAGCAGTTCTGGCATTCTTTAACATTTAAACCTGATCTAAATGTTCTGCTAGCATGGGTTGGACGGTCTGACTGAGGACTGGTGAGCCAGATGGCTGCACCAGGCCCCGCAAAGCCATCGGTGGTGTCCCAACAGTCAGCCAGACTACAGGATAGGTAATATGCATGATAATTATAGATTTAAATGAACTTCAAGATCCAATTATGTAAGTATAGAGTTATGTGTGTTTGTATGTATGCATGTACGTATATGTGTGTATGTATGTATATATATATATGTATGTGTGTGCGTATGTATGAATGTACATAGGTACATATGTATGCATATCTATGTATGTGTGTACGTATATGTGTGTACGTATATGTGTGCATGTATGTATGTATATATGCATGTATGTGTGTGTATGTATGAATGTACATAGGTACATATGTATGTATGTATGTAAATAAGTACATATGTATACTTATCTAAGTATGTGTGTACATATGTCTGAATGTATGTATGCATGTGTGCGTGAGTGTATGTATGTGTGTATGTACATATGTATGTACATATGTATGTATATTCGTATGTACATATGTAAGTATGCATGTATCTATGTATGCAAGCATGTATATATGTGTATGGATATGTGTGTGTATGTGTATGTATGCATGTATGTATGTAATTCTGAGTTGATTTGATCAACTAAAATCTTGATGGTGCCCCAGCATGGCCATAATTGAGACTGAAACCAGCAAAAGAATATAAGATGGTTCATATGCATTATATATATATATATATATATATATATACATGTGTGTGTGTGTGTGTGTATGTATGTATGTATGGATAAACATATATATGTACACACACACACACACACACACATATATATATATCATATTTACACACAGATATTTATATGTATAGATATAGATATATATATATCCCATATTTAAAGTAACCGCAGTAAAAAAAAAAAAATCATTATATTGATATGATTACGTCAATACGATATTATCACTTCGATCAGTGTTTGTATGTGATATCCATACTGCATGTCATAAACCTGTGTTGTGTTGCTACAGCAGAAATATCAGCAGGAGCTGTGCTGTTGACCTCTCATCGAAGTAGCTTCCTCTCCCTCACGATTGTAATGTGTGTGTGTGTCTGTGATTGAGAGAGAGAGAGACTGAGTTAACATCGGTCTGTAGGCATGAATGCAAGTCTGCATGTAATCAGTATGTTTGCTGCATGCATGGAAATGTGTGGGCTGTGCTTGTGTTAATGAGTGCGGGTGTTTGTGTGTATGTGTGTGTGTGTGTGTGTATAACTGCATTTGTGTTTGCGTGTGTGTGTGTGTAAGAGAAAGAGGGAGAGAGAGGGAGGTAGGAGTGCAAGTCTGCTTGTTAGTGTTAAATGTGTAGAGTGTGCACTTGTGTATTAACATCATGTGCAATGTGTGCGTGTGTGCTTGTACATGTGTGTATGTGTGCGTGTGCTTGTGTTAATGTGTGTGTGTGTGTGTGTGAGCGTATGTGTATGACAGCTTGTGTTTGACAGCAGGTAAGAGACAGAGGCACTGAATTAACACAGTGTGTGTGTGTGTGTGTGTGTGTGTGT
>NC_069008.1:2842870-2844169 GCF_001194135.2 Octopus bimaculoides
ATATATATATATATACACACACACACACACACATATGATGGACTTCTTTCAGTTTCCATCTACCAAATCCATTCACAAGGCTCTGGTTGGCATTTGCGCAAGGTGTCACACAGTGGGACTGAACCTGGAACCATGCAGTTGGAAAACAAGCTTCTTACCACACAGTCACACCAACACGTGTGTGTGTGTGTGTGTGTGTGTACTAATATGAGTGTAAGCGTGTGCAATATATAACTTGTATGTGTTTATTGGTATATTAGTGCTTGTGTGTGTGTATGTGTGTGTGTGTCTACATCTCCACATGGTTGAAAATATCTCCATGGTTGAAAATATCTCCATGTGTGAATATATCTCCATATGTTAAGGAATGTGTGCTTTATGCATGTATGTGTGTATTACTCTCTGTGTGTGTGTGTGTGTGTATGTATATGTGTATATATGTATATATATATATGTATATATATATATATATATATATGTATATATATATATATATATATGTTAGTGAGTGTAAGTATGTATTTGTGTGTGTGCGTGTATGTAAGTGTCTATAACTGTGTATATATGTATGTATGTATAACTACATGTATATATACACACACGTGTGAAACAGTGAAGCATTCTGCCCATGCCCACCTCTCTTTCATGTCACGATCAACGCTGCTACTAGTACTACTACAACGATAATGACCACCAGCACCACATCCAATACCGTCACCTCTACCACCGCCACCGCCACCACCACTACTGCTGAAACCAATAACAACCAACATGACTGCAACCACTGTGATCGCATCCAACATCATCAGGTGTGTATAACGATATTCTATAATTAGATCGTTATATGCATGTTGGTTGACAAGCAGCTATTTTTATAACGTGAAATATCACAGCGCAGACAAGACTGCGCTGTGTGTGTACGAACATATGTGAGAGTTTAATATACGCAGAAACGCATGGGGGGGAGGGGAGTGTATGAACATATAATATATGTGTGTGTATATATATATATATATATATATATATATATATATGTATAAACTGAAGGCCAGAGAGTGAATGAAAGATATATATGGGTGTGTGTGTTTATATATATATATATATGTGCTTTTAATTATTAATTTTTCTATATGTGATAGTGGATTTTCATCGATGAGTTCTTGAAAATTGGTTATTTTCCCTAAAACTATATATATTTTATATATACTTAATCTATAAGGCTCAATTTAATTTTAATTTTTTATAAATTGATTTTAATTGAGTTTTTTACCTGTAATTTTGGATTTTGTCCCTAATAAT
>NC_069008.1:2844349-2845645 GCF_001194135.2 Octopus bimaculoides
ATATATATATATATGTATGTATGTATGTATGTATGTATGTATATATAATGTAATTATGTATTTATATATACATACATATATATATATATATATATATATATATATACACACACATATATATAAATCACACACACCTGTGTTTGTATACACACATACATATATATATATATATATATATACATACACATACACCTGTGTGTGTGTGTGTGTGATTATAAATTGTTTGATTATTTATCTGAGTGTGTGTCTATATACATATACTCAGACACACACATACGCATAGACATTCATGCTGTTTCCATTAAAAATGTCTTTTTCATGCATTTCAAGACATCCTGATACATGTGAATCCAAGACAACCATGCTTCTCCCAGACGCACATCTCCACAAGGCTCACACTCACCGTACAGGTAACAGCTAAGTAGGTCAGGTGGCATAATTTGGTCAGAGAATGTCAGCACTGCTACAGTGCTGCGTCTGGGGGTGGGGGAGAAAGTGTGTGTGTATGTGTGTGCGTTGTGTGTGTGCATGCACGAGTGACTGCATATACGTGTAGCTGTGTGTATGCATGTGAGAGATGCATGTGTATGTCTTTTCGTGGGGGGGGGGGCATGCGTAAAAACGTATCCATGTACCCATATAAATATATCAGAGCTGACATGCAATCTCAAAAAATAGGGTTCCAACAGCAATGTGTTTTTCTCTGTGACAATCTTGTTGTCATGATTATTATTATTATTATTATTATTATTATTATTATTATTATTATTGTTATTGTTATTATTGTTGTTATTGAGAGAGAGAGCAATGTATGCCATCAAAGTAACACTAGGGTACAAATATACAAGACCCAGTGTACCCATCATGACTACTTGTCTGATAAGGGTACACCACAACCACATGTGCGCGACATGGTGATCTCATATCAAGATTAACAGCACCTGACCTCGCAGGTGGGGGCCCAGTTAAAATTTCCTTCAGGTCAAGTAGCCCAGCTCACTCAAAAGGTCCCTGAATAAAGGTTGTTTAAGGATGATGAACGAAAGACCCATGTTTCCAGAAGTGAATTATTCAAACCCCAAAGAATTCCTCTCAACACATGGCTATGATGCTCCCCCACTACTTCTGCTCCTGATCAGAGATGCACATATCGTCAGCCACCAAGGGACATGCTCAACTGGTTAAGGTCAAACAACTGACAAGAAAATTTGTGGTGTTGAGCAGAATATTTGCTGTAGCCCAATTATTATTATTATTATTATTATTATTATTATTATTATTATTATTATTATTATT
>NC_069008.1:2848022-2850111 GCF_001194135.2 Octopus bimaculoides
ATATATATATATATATATATATATATATATATATATATATATACACAAACACATATACACATGACAGGCTTCTTTCGGTTTCCATCTACCAGATCCGCTCACAAGGCTTTGGTTGGCCCAATGCTATAATAGATGTAGAAGACACTTGCCCAAGGTGCCACACAGCGGGAGTGAGCCTAGAACCACGTGGTTGGGAAGCCACGCCAAGTGCTAAATTAACAATCACTGTATCTTGAAAGAAGCCAAGGTTTACTCAGCCTGCCAGAACAACGCTGCACACATCACAACAATTCACTGCACATCGCTGCACAGAGCTACTGCTGCTGTTGCGATACTTTGGCAAAGATATTGGATTTCAACTAAAAGCATCAACACACAACACCGAATGCAACACTGAAGCGCTGTGGCTGCTGGCTCTAATTATAGGATACAATAAAATGATTTATCATATCAATGCCTTTTACATTACAGATGGGTGTATGTGTGTGCAGAAATGTACATGTGTAGGATTCTAAATACATATCTATACACTTATGTGTATGTATATATGTATATATATATATATATATATATATGTGATATACACACATGCATATCTATATATTTATATATATACATGTCTATATTAATATATATATATATATATATATATATATATATAAATAAATATGATGGGCTGCTTTCAATTTCCATGTACCAAATCCAGTCACAAGGCTTTGGTCAGTCTGGGACTATAGTAGAGAAACCTTGCCCAAGGTGCCATGCAGTGGGACTGAACCTGGAACCATGTGGTTGGGAAGCAAGGTTCTTACCACGGAGCCTGGTGTTGCCATCCGGTTTCACCAGTCCTCAGTCAAATCGTCCAACCCATGCTAGCATGGAAAGCGGACGTTAAACGATGATGATGATGATGATGATATATGTGTGTGTGTGGTAAGTAGCTTGCTTACCAACCACATGGTTCCAGGTTCAGTTCCACTGTGTGGGATCTTGGGCAAGTGTCTTCTACCAAAGCCCCAGACCGACCAAAGCCTTGTGAATGGATTTACTCTTTTATAGATCTATTGGACTTTCAAAGAGGTCAACTTGTTTGTGCTTGTATGACAGGCGCTAGCGTAACGAAAACAGCTGAAATGTTTGGTGTATCAAGAAGAACTGTCTCAAAAGTAATGACAGCCTTTGAGAAAGAGGGAAAAACCTCCTTGTTGAAACAAAACTCCAGAAGAAAACCAAAACTTTCAGATAGGGACCATTGGACTCTTACGCGAATTGTTAGAAAGGATCACAAAAGTACAGCAGCCAAAATTACTGCAGAGCTTAATGACCACCTCGAGAACCCAGTTTCCACAAAAACTGTTTGCCAGGAGCTGCACAAAGCTGAATTTCATGGGAGGGCTGCAATCAGAAAACTACTACTTTAAAAAAAAAAACATTGCAAAGCGTTTAGAGTGGAGTAAAAACCTACAAAATTTGTCCCTAGAGCAGAGGAAGAATGTTATTTTCTCGGACGAGTCATCCGTTACCTCATTTCCAACCATCGGCCGAGTATACATGTGGAGAGAGCCAAAAGAAGCATTTGACCCAGACTGCCTTCTTCCAACTTTTAAGTATGAAGGAAGATCTGTGATGCTCTAGGGGGCTATATCTTGGAAATCCACTGGCCCAATGGTTTCCATTCATGGCAGAATTAAAAGTCAGGACTATTTAAGCATTTTAGCTGATCAAATTCATCCTATGGTTGCAGAACTGTTTCCAGAGGGCAACACAATCTTTCAGGATGATAATGTACCAATTCACACAGCTAAAATTGTTACTGAATGGCACGAGGAACATTCTAGTGAAGTTGAACATCTTATCTGGCCACCACATGGCTAATTTAAAGATAATAATCCATTATGAAATGAACTTTCTTGACATACTCTTTTGCATGGGAGGAGTAAGAAAATTTTTTTCGTCGATTGATATTTTATTATATTCAGATTTTTAGTAGCATGTCACCTTCTCTATTTTTTATATATGTATATTTTATGTGTTTAAAAACCATGGTATTATTTATATATGGTCAAAGAATTTGGAGGTGTGGTGTAAT
>NC_069008.1:2850810-2851712 GCF_001194135.2 Octopus bimaculoides
ATATATATATATATATATATATATATATATATATATATATATATATACCCAGAGAGAGATACAGAGCAAGATATATGCATGCATTTTATAGATATATAAATAGAAAGCCGTATAAAAGCTATTCCATAATTACTAGATACAGAGATATGAATATGATATGAAAATTTATATCTACACTTGCATGTGTTTGTATGCCAGTACATCTATGCATGGGAGGGTGTACACAGACACACACACACAAATACACATACACACACACACACATATATATATATAGATATGTATCTACATATATCAATATAATATCTACACACATATATAATTATAATATACACACACACGTGTACACACTGAGAGACACAAAGACAGATATCTTTGATGGTGTGTATAGCTATGTATGGATTCAGAGCTGGATCTCAGACATATTTCCATAAAGTTTTATGTGTGTACTAGGTGCATGCAGCCATTTATTAAAGTGGAAAAGTCAGTGAAATCGACTTTCCTTTTTCCTTGAAATTGCTGGCCTTGTGCCGAAATTTGAAATGAATTTGGGGCTATTCTCAGTATTGTGTTCATCTGGTACTTTATTTTATCGACCCTAAAAGAATGAAATGCAAAGTTGACCTCAGTGAAATTTGAACTCAGAACACGAAGACAGGCGAAATGCCACTAAGCATTTTGCTGGGCATGCTAATGATTCCACTAGCTCACCACTGTGCAAGTAACCCCAAATTAAAAGGGTAAACTCTTTTGACTGAGTTTATAAATGTCAACTGAGGGCTTCTTCAACAGCTTGGCATCTCAGTCACGATATATATATATATATATATTTATATATATATATATATATATACATACATATATATATATATATATATGCAGGTGTGACTGTGTGGTAAGAA
>NC_069008.1:2852303-2854141 GCF_001194135.2 Octopus bimaculoides
TGTGTGTGTGTGTGTGTGTGTGTGTGTGTGTGTGTGTATGTTTGTGTGTCTGTGTTTGTCTCCCAACCATCGCTTGACAACCAATGTAGATGTGTTTATATCCCCATAACTTAGTGGTTCGGCAAAAGAAACCAATAGAATAAGTACTAGGCTTACAAAGAATAAGTCATGGGATCAATTTGTTCAAGTAAAGGTGGTGCTCCAGCATGGCCACAGTCAATTGACTGAAACTAGTAAAATAAATTAAAGAGTAAATACAGGCACAGGTGTGGCTGCATGGTAGGAAGCTTGCTTCACAATCACATGGTTCCAGGTTCAGTCCCACAGCATGGCACCTTGGGCAAATGTCTTCCACTATAGTCTCAGGCTGACCAAAGCCTTCTCAGTGGATTTGGTAGATGGAAACTGAAAGAAGCCCATGTATGTATGTATGTGGCTGCATGTTAAGAAGTTTCCAGGTTCAATCCCAGTGCTTGGTAGCATGAGCAAGTATCTTCAACATTAGACCAAGATGACCAAAGCATTGTGAGTGCTTTTGATAGAGAGAAGCTGGGAAAAGTCCACCATATACTTACATGTACACGCATGTGTGTGTGTGTGTGTGTGTGTCTGTGTGTGTTTGTACAGATGTACACCCTTCTCCTTTTTCCAATTGTGCTCTCTTCATGATGTTCCAAGCATGAATCTTTCCATGGTCATTTGCATTGGAGCCAATCGATGTTCTCTTCTCTTCACAGTAGCCCCCATCTCAGCTGTGGATACGAATGCAGGTAGGACAGTGCTGTTGAAAAAGCCTGGTACACACAGCACTGTCTACCTTTGTTTGCAACATGTCCTTTATTGAGTGAAATGTCTTCCATCATGCCCTTATTCTCTGAGTATCCATATCCATATTCAGTATCCACATCTAAGAGTGGCTGTGTGGCAAGTAGCTTGCTTACCTCCGCAGGTAGCTGCGAAGGTCGTGAATTACAAAGAAGCAAAGGAGGTCGGGAAGACCTGCAATGAGGAGGGCTTTGCTTCCATTGTTCCGTGCCTGCCAATACAGACTTTCCTACAGGTGACAGGAAACTTGCTTGCGGGCCCGGACGAGGAGGATTAGTATTGAATTTGTGAATTGTTGAACCTTGATTTTTTTATTTGTATTGAACAATGATTTCAAGGGGTTATCGGTCAGCGGGCGCCGGTGCCCCTCCCATTTTTATTCATTTTGTCATCATTTTCATGATCACATAACCCCTAACATTTGGCCTCCTAATTCTCCAGATCTCAATCCATTGGACTATTATATGTGGTGCGTTGTTGAGAGAGAGGTCAATGCACATGTCCATAGCACCAAAGATTCATTGAAAGCTGCCATAGCCAGAGTAATGTCCTAAACGAACCAGGACCCCTTGATTCGAGCATGGAGATGATTTAGGTCTCATACAGAAGCAGTTGTTGAAGCTGAAGGTGGCTTTATTGAATAACGTTATAGAAAAGAAGGTTTATTTTTTTATCCTCATAGCATTTTTTGATAAATAAAGATATTATCTGTTAATATACATATATTTGTTTTTAAACATAAAACTGTGCTGAAGCAGCACCATGACTTTCCCTCCTTGTACTGTGCTCTCTGCACCTTCCTTGCATGGCTCTTCGCCACCACCTGACGTAGACCAATCAAGACTTTCGATGGCACACCTGGTGTTGGAGAGAATTTGACATCGCAGCCCTCAACTATGTCTCATTTCAAGCCATCGGTTCGCCTGGTATCAAGGATAGCAAAGTGTCGAGTTTTGTTTTGAAGATGTCTATCTATCTATCTCTCTCTCTCTCTCTCTATATATATATATATA
>NC_069008.1:2855922-2856856 GCF_001194135.2 Octopus bimaculoides
ATATATATATATATATATATATATATATATATATATATATACATATATGTACATATATATATATATGCTACTGCTACCACTACCACTCATGCCAATACCTCTAAACACAGACGTGTGAGTAGGAGGTGTTTAAATTTCAACTGGGTGGGGGATAACTTACTAAATCCCTGGAGATGTATACGCTGAGGTGTCATTTGTCACCCAGAGTACTGTAATATTATACTGACACACAGACAGAGATGCGCAAAATTACACCCACACATGAACATGATCATGCACATCGGTGAAGTTTCCAAGGCAGTGGTTATGCACGTAGTTCTACGCATTACATATATGTGCACACTTAATACATACATATATATATATATATATCTGATACAACGATACATATTTCCATATGCACCCATATGCATGAATGTTTGTTTTCACATATTTGTAAGTACCTTATACATGTGTATATATGTGCAATGTGTATATACATATATACATAGATATATGCACACACACACACACACACAAATATATATATATATATATATATATATATATATAGACACATACAAACATAAATTCTTTTTGCAGGCTATGAACGAATCTAAGGCTCTCTCTTGCAGGAAAAAAAATACATTCACTTGAATACATAATACTATGCATACCATATACACAAATACATATTTGCATGCATGCACATACCTATATGTATATATTCATTTTTTAACAAAGAATATAATATAATATAGAATATATAGTTATTTATTTAGTAAAGAATAGCAGCCTTGCAATTGTGTAGTTTCAATACATCAAAATTTTTATAGTCATGAATAAGAATATGCATCACAGTGTATATACATATATACATACATGCATACATACATACATACATACATACATATATATATATATATATATATATATATATATATATATATATATA
>NC_069008.1:2856875-2858031 GCF_001194135.2 Octopus bimaculoides
AATTTTGAGCGTTGCTTTATTACATGTCTTTGAGAAAAAAACTGATGTATTGAGAGATTTGTATGAATATCAGATATTCATTTTTTCATAAATAGACATGTGTGCGTATATATATATATATATATATGTGTGTGTGTGTATGTGTGTGCGCATGTGTATATGTATACTCACATACATATGTGCATACATAAATACGGACAGTCAAATATATATATATATATATATAACGTGAGAGAGTTAGGGGCTGGGGGTTCAACCCACTAAGGGATAGTATCTATCCAGTATACTGCTGGGAGGGCACCCAATTATTGCTACACTAGTGCTATACTAGGTGCAATCAATGGGAGCGGGTAAAAGTGGCGGTTTTACCCAAAATTTGTGTAACAATTAGAAAATGGAGGATAATATGCTGAACCCAACTACTTGCAGATGGTGTATCCCGTTGAATTCATTAATTTAATTCATAGCAAAAGTGACAAAATAAGAAAGAAAAAGAAAGAAAGAACCAAAGCACAGGTGTCTATGGCAGACTATGTTATTTTGCCAACATGGTTTACATATAGAAGTACAAAGTACATAAGGAATTAGAGGATGAACAGAAGTTTAATCTTACAGCTGTTTCGGCCTAGTTTTAGCAAGCCCCATTCTATCCGAATATTCCTTTCCGGAGTGATTATCGGATTGGCAAACCTCACATCATACAGCACAAAGTGGAGTTTCATGGAGTGCTCCATGCCAAATGTTAATGGATCAAAGAGATGCAGTCTCTGTTCAGCCAAAAAATCTCATATTTTTAAATTCAAGAACTCCACACACCTAATAAATTCCTGATATGAAATTTTTATTAAATGTAAACATATGAACAAATTTCTTTAGTTGAACTGAAGGACACCCCTCTCTCTGAGTTAGGCATGCAGTCTCACAGACTGACCTTCTCCTTGCTGAATTAATTAACACTAACCATATTAATTCTGATCCAAATGAGCAAAGAGACATAAGTCTTGATAATCATTTTTCTTTTTCTTTGTTTTCATTCCACTTTTTGCTTTTATCTTTCTCTTGTTCTTTCTTATGCTTTGTCAAAGACCAGCATCCTTTCTCATCTATCTGCATATATATATATATATATATATATATATATATATATATATATATA
>NC_069008.1:2858041-2859299 GCF_001194135.2 Octopus bimaculoides
TAGATAGCTAGATAATATAATATAGGATAAATTCTTTATAAGAATTTATCAAGTAGTCAGCGTGAAAAATACCTCATAATGAAAAAAATAATGAAAAAAATTCATCATTTTTTCATAAATATATATAAAATAATCTATATAAAGGCATTAACTGTGTAGTAATGCCTATATAATTATGAACAGAAGTCATCGTACTGTTGGTGGCTACATCGTGGTATGTTGATTCTTGTTTATTTATATGTATCTCGACCATACGTGTACTGATGAACAAAAGAATGCAGGTTACTTCACAGTTTTTCTGTATTTGATTGAGAAACCAGTGGTTTACCGTTAAGTTAAATGTTTTTAAGAGATAAATTTTGAAAGCTGCATTCCCTTGCTTTCAGTAAATATGTTGCTTATTTTTTGGTAGTTTTTGACTTATTTAGTCCCTCGAAGCGTGAGGCATTACTACACAGTTAATGCCCTTTATATAGATAGATAGATAGATAGATAGATATATGCAACAGAGCTATGGTATACTGAAGGAGAAATTGGGCATACAAGGAATTATAGCAGGAGACTATGCTGGTTTTCGGTCACGTGATGCAATGGAGAAGGACAGCTGCATAAAGAAGTGGTGATCAATTAAAATAGAGGTAAGTTTGGTGAAAAGGGAAACCCAAGAAGACATAGAACAAAGTATTGGAGGCCGATCTCAAAATGCTGAACTTTGTGAAAGAGACAACAGAAGACTGAGATATGTAGAGCATTGCAGTATTTGAGAAGACCCGAACTTCACAATAGAATTTAGATCCTAAAAACCAAGGTGCCACATAAAAAGCACTGGTGCTGGTGCCACTTAAAAAGCACCTGTGATGTGCCACATAAAAGGCACCCAGTTGTTGGCATTAGTAAGGTCGTCCAGCTGTAGAAGCCAAGAGAATCAGACAATTGGAACCTGGACCGCTTTCAGGTTGGCCAGCTCCTGTCAAACCCATACCATCATGGAAAACAGATGTTAAATGATGATAATGATACATATATATATATGTATATAGAACTCTTCTTTTTCAGACTGGAACGAACACATTACAATGAAGTAGAGAAATTTGAAAAGACAACACGAAACCAGTTATTTCTCAAAATACAATGTTTATATACCAAAAAGATTTTATAACATTTTTCTAACATTTTTCTGACATAATTTAAATATATACTTTAACCATGTAACACAAGCCTTCTGTAGTTTTTTCACTCTTATTATCTTTTATATATA
>NC_069008.1:2860670-2862537 GCF_001194135.2 Octopus bimaculoides
AGACTGGAAAGAAATGACGCTTACATGCTCTACTGCATGTGCAACGTTGGTTTGCATGTAGTAAAGATTGTTTGCCAACACAACATGGCAGTCCTGGTTCAGGACTAATTCGGAACAAATCCAGCATCTCCAGAAAACTGAAGTTACTAATTTGCACACTGTAATTGCTTGAGTATTTGTCTGTAGTTAACAAACATATATAGATATGTGTGTGTGTGTGTGTGTGTGTGTGTGTATCATCATCATCATTTAACATCTGTCTTTCATGCTGGTATGGGTTGGACAGTTTGATAGGAGTTGGCAAGGCCAGGAGCTGCATCAGGCTCCAGTCTGTTTTGGCCTGGTTTCTATGACTGGATGCCCTTCCTAATGCCAACCAATCTACAGAGTGTACTGGGTGCTTTTAACATGGCACAATCACCAGTGCTTTTTTTATGTGGCACCAGTACCACTGCATTTTATATGGTACCATCTCCAGTGCTTTTTACTGCTTTTTAGGTGCCACCATCACCATTAAATATATTTGTATTTTATACATAAGGAAAAAAGGTAAAGACTTTTCCATAATCACATAGACTCATAGGACAGGTTTCTGTGGCTTATTTATTCCCCACCCCATTAGACAGGGCGCCAGTCCATCACAAAGTTAATCCTTTTTGCCACCTATGTGGACCTGAACAATGTGAAAATGAAGCGTTTTGCCCAAGAATACAACACACAGCCCGGTCCAGGAATTGAAACCACAATCTTATGATCATGAGTCCAATACCCGAACCACTGAGCCATATGCCTTCACATATTATCATATACATATAAAATGTGTCTGCGAGTGTAGAGGCACATGGATTAATGGTTAGGGTGTTGAACACATAACTATGCCATATGCCTACGGGCATATGGCATAGTGGTTAAGAGTGCGGGCTACTAACCCCAAGATTCCGAGTTCAATTCCAAGCAGTGACCTGAATAATAATAATAATAATAATAATAATAATAATAATAATAATAATAATAGTAACATCGAAAAATACCTTAGGAATGAGAACCCAGGTTCGAAATTTCCCCAGGACACCTGATGAAGGCTGGAGGGTATATCAGCCGAAACATGGTGTTAAAAACAAACAAGATGAGGACAAATATCCGTCAAATGTAAATAATGTAAATAATGTACATAATTAAGGATTTGATCCCCAGACCAGGTGAAGCATTGTGTTCTTGAGCAAGATACTTCATTTCATGATGCTCCGGTCCACACACAAACACGTACACCATATATATTCAGTAACCCAAAGCCTGAAACAGATGGGCTTCTGTTAGAGGGCCATGGAACTATAATAAAACTGTTTTAAATAATACACATAACTCCTATAAAATGTGTTGAGCACTCTTTTCTTTCATTTGTCCACCCACTTGTATATACGAGGTCGTATAAAAAAGTTCTCAAAGTAGTTATGTTTCATAAAAAAATAACATTTTTTTTAACTAAATTTTAATACATTCTCCATTGAAATAGTGACCTCGTGCAGAAATACACCTGTCCCAGCATTACTGGCACTTTTGGAAGCAAGTTGAAGTGGCTGTGTGGTAAGTAGCTTACTTACCAGCCACGTGGTTCTACTATAGCCTCGGGCCGACCAAAGCCTTGTGAGTGGATTTGGTAGACGGAAACTGAAAGAAGCTCGTATATATATATATATGTGTGTGTGTGTGTGTGTGTGTGTATGTGTGTGTGTGTGTGTGTGTGTGTGTGTGTTTGTGTGTCTGTGTTTGTCCCCTCCCAGCATTGCTTGACAACCGATGTTGGTGTGTTTACATCCCCCGTAACTTAGGGGTTCAGCAAAAGAAACCAATAAAATAAATACTAGGC
>NC_069008.1:2867682-2868505 GCF_001194135.2 Octopus bimaculoides
GGGGTCACGGTCCAGGTTTGTTTTCGCAACTGAGATCCAGTGGGATTTCCGTGTGGGGCTGTAAAGGGCCTCTTAGATCGAGGCCGAACCTGTGCGCGTTCGCGACTAGGTCGATGTTGGTGGGGTCGGGATCGAGGTCGTGATCGTGGTCGTCGGGGGAGTCGTCGGTCAGCTGTCCGCATTCCACCTCGGCAACGTGGAGAAAACCTGACCTTCAACTTGCAGGGGGGCTGTCTTGAGAGATGTCGGAGGTGGCTGTGGCAGTAATCGTGGAGCTGCAGAGGCCGAATGGCGGAAGAACGGAACGTAGGAAGACAAAGATGACGGCAGCGTTGGTGGTGGTGGTGGTGATGATGGTTGCAATTATGGTAATGGTAGTGGTAGTGGTGGTGGTGGTGGTGGCAAACAGGAGGAGGAGGAGAAGGTCGAAGGAGCAGAAGAGGAAGGCAAGGAGGAGAAAGAAGAGGACGACATACACCGCACGCCAAGTGGGCCATAGGCGCAAGACATCCGCAATCAATGCACTGGTTCGAGTGGGAAAGGTACAAGGGTTTGCCTACAGGTATGATCTATTTGTCAGTGTATTCGTCAGTCTGCTGATCTATCTATCTATCTATCTATCTATCTATCTATCTAGCTAGCTTTGAAAGATTTGGTCAGGGATCAATATTTAGAAATTACGGACCCATAAGTACGGAAGTTAAGAATTATTGGTGATGATGAAGTTGAGGGCGTTTTTGGGTTTTTTTTTATTTAAAGAGTTGAAGATCATGGGTAGAAAGCGGGGAAACTCGGTGGAGGTGTGAGAAGCTAAGATAGAAAT
>NC_069008.1:2870277-2873839 GCF_001194135.2 Octopus bimaculoides
AGATAGAGGCAGAGAGATGTATCAAAGAAGATTAGAAAATTCGAGTAAGAGAGGTTAGGGGTCACTGCAAGCAAAATTGTTCACACACAATTTGCTTTAAGGGGTTGTTTTTTATTAATTTTTTTTTGTTTTTGTCGTGGTGGTAGTGGAAGGGGTCGAAAAAAAAAAAAGGTTACACTTCAGTCATGGAGAAAACGGGTTAGCCAGACGTGTGAAGGGGTAGAGTCGTTTTGGCACAGAGACAAAGTGAAAGTGAAAGAGAAAGAGAGAGTGTATGTGTGATGATGAGTAGAAACTAGCAAATTCGATGTTGACATTTCACACGTTCAACTGCACATGCGCACAGACGACACGGCACGCGTCAAACACACGCACGCACACACACACACTTCCTTCCTTCACACTATCACACACACACACGCGCGTGTAGTATGTGCGTGTGTGTGTATAGGCGCGCACGTACTCGTCGCGCGCACACAGTCGCATGTGTCAGCGGATAGATGCAATGAAGCGGGCGGCCGTAGTGCCCCTTTTCCGTGTGTGCGTACATGCACACACACATGCACACACGTATGCATGCGTGCACACAGACACACTCGCACTCACGCACGCGCGCACACTCGCTCACTCTCACTCGATTCTCACACGTGCACTCACCCTCACGCTCTCGCTAGCTCAGCTTCACACGTGCATGTATATGTAAGTGGGTGTGTGGACGTACGTGTGGGGGGGCTGAATGTATAGGTATGCGCGCCTATTAATAAATATATGTGTAGGAGTATTTAAATGTATTTGAATGTATATATGGTTAATAAAACGTTTCTATTAAATTACACACTCGTTCACAATGAGATACATAGGTATAAACTCATAAACAGACACACACATACATATATATACCACTACATCACACAGAAAGCCGTGTAAAAAGATACACGTGTAAATTCACACAGTAACTGTACAACAATAATAATCACAAAAACCGAATGAACCGTATTATTGCAGGGGCTGTTGTTTGAGCCCCAGGTGACAACTGAACGAACCGGCCCTATGTTCAAAGGTATTCCAAACGTGACAGTCCCATATTTTCCACATATATTTAGGGTGTCCAGAGCCACATTATCCCGTCGTGTTCTTTTTTTTTTTTTTTTTAAGATAGTGGGGTTAAAACGAGGAAGATATTGCTGCTATTTCTAGCAGTTCTAGTGACCATGTAGAGGCGTCCTTGTTATAAATGGTGGTGGTGGTGGTGGTGGTGGTGGTGGTGATGCTGTGTTGTGGGTATTGTTTTTTGTTGTTCTGGTAATTAATTAACCCCGGGGGCCCCGAGTGAATCCTTATTAATGACCAGCTATTATGGTAACGGGGAATTTATATTCGAGACCATTCCAGTTTTGTATGTGTGTGTGTGTGTTTGAGTGTGGCTATTGTTGGTGGTGTTGTTGTTGTTGCTGCTGCCTCTACTCATGCTGCTCCCGCCGCCGCTCACATGTGTCCCGATGACGCGAGAAGCAAGAAATAATGAAGAAACAAGGAATAAAAAATACATATAAATCGCGATGCACGAGGCTGTGACGTGAAAGAATACTGAACGAGGTTGATGTGGGTATAGCCACAGTGGTTATGTTGTGTTGTTGTGGCGCTAGTATAGAGGGTTTGGGTGACAAGGGAAATGGTAGATATAGTACGAGAAATAACGTTGGGTTTGTATGGGTGTTAGTACAAAGGTATTAAGACAAGGGTAACAGTGAAGATGGTATAAAGGGCTGGTTTGTGCTGTATAGGCTAAAGTAGTAAAGGATTTAGCAATGTTGTTACTATATTGGGGTGTAGTGTTGATGGTCGTGTGGGGGAGACGGGTAGTATTGTAGTGTATAGGCTACGGTTGTAAAGGGTGTTGTGGTCGTGTTAGTGTTGTGGTACAGTTGTGTCGTATCCGGGGTATTACTGGGAATAGAATGTCGATGTTAACCGTGAAGAGATATCGGTGGTTGTGGTGGTAGTAAGGGGTGAGGTGAGGGAAATTACAGTATCGGCTGTAGTAATGAAAGGGTGTTAGTCGCGTCAGTGTTATTGTATTGCATTGTATTAGTGGTAGTACATAGAGATAACCTGACCGCGGGGAAGATGGTACTAGTGTGAGAAGGACAGGTGGTTAGTGGTAGTGGCTAGTAATGTATGTGTTGCAGTAGTGAAGGCTGTAGTCTGTTTAGTGTTGTGTTCTACAGTATAGTACAGTATAGAATGGGTTTCGCAACGGAAGCGGTGATGATGGTGAAGGAACTGGTATCGTGTTGTACTGGGGGTCGTGATGGGTGGCAATGATTTGATGATGACGATGATGATGATGGTAGTGGAGGTAGTGTGTAAATACAGAAAGTTGTTATATATATATGTGTGTGTATGTGTGTGTAACTGTGTGTGTGTGTGTGTGTGTGTATTATATAGCCTCCTTGACACTTGACTGATGTCGCCGACTGATGTTGCTGTTGTTGTTACAATGGTTGTTGCTGGCGTCGTTCGTAGACGTTGGTGGTGGTGGTAGTTGTGGTAGTAGTAATCCCAGCCAGGAATTTTGTAATCCTCTTGTGTAATAAAATAGATAGATGGGTAGATAGAATGATAAACAGGTGGAGACAGACAGACAGGCAGGTAGGAAGAGAGATGTTGCTCTCAGCCTGTGGTTTAAAACGTCCGTACGTTCCGACCGTCCGCCTGTATGATGATGTGCGTGCGTCAGTAGAGAGATGAGACGAGGTGAGTAGCAGTAGTAGGAGGGAATGAGTGAACGAAAGTGAAAGTGAAGAGGAGAGAGAGAGAGTATAGAGAAAGATACTGTAGGTTTGGAAGCAAGAGGATGGAGAATGGAAATTGAATATAAGAGAAAGATAGAAAGAGAGAGGGGGGAGAAAAGGGAGATGCCATATAGTGGTAGAGTAGATATTAGAGGGAGGTGCAAAAACGCATGAGGATTAGACGGAGGAAATTGTTATAAGATCTAAAAAAGGGGAGGAGGAGGAGGAGGTAAAGGAGAGGGGGAGTAGGGATATATGAAGAGAAGAGAAGGGGTTACGAGGAGAGAAAGAAAGAGAGAGAGAGAGGAGTAGGTGTTATGTTTTTTAGCCTCAGATGAAATCTATTTGAAGAACTGTCTAAAAGGATTCCAAGCATGACCCTTCCGATTTTTTTTATTCGTAAATCTAGGACTAAATACATTTTCCAAAATGTCCTTTAATTTTTATCTTTCTCAAAGTCGATAGGGCTTGATTTGGAGGGAATTTGGCTGCTATTTCTTGCGAGCGACCACATTCAGAGTTCTCTCTTTCCTTAAGATGGCGCTGGCGCTGGTGCTAGTAGTTGGTGGAGACAACAGTGTTGGCGGTAGTACAGCTCACTAGTAGTACAGCTACTACCGCCAACACTTGTGGTAGTGACAGTAGTAATAATAGTACTGGTCGTGTTGGAAGTAGTGGTGGTGGTGATGGTGGTGGTGGTAGTAGTGGTGGTGGTGATGGTGGTGGTAGTAGTGGTGGTGATGGTGGTGGTAGTAGTTGTGGTGGTG
>NC_069008.1:2874300-2876932 GCF_001194135.2 Octopus bimaculoides
GGGTCAGGGCGGCGGTGGTAGTGGCGGTGTTAGTAGCAATAGTGAAAGTGAAAGTAGTTATGATGGTGATGATGATGGGTTAGTGCTGTTGTTTGTAGTGGTGGTGGGGGTAGTGACAAATACAGTTGTAGTAGATGTAGTAGTGTTTATAGTGGTAGTGGTGGTGGTGGTGATGGAGGTTGTGGTAGCGGCGTCGACGGCGGATCAGAAAACCTTCTCCGATCTTTGGTCTCCATTTTCTTATCTTCATCTCATCCAAATTCCTTCACAGCCTAATCGATGTATATGTGTGCGTATATGTATGTATGTGTGTATGTATGTATGTATGTATGTATGTATGTGTGCGTATATGTATGTATGTACGTGGAGATGCAGAATATTTGTTGCTATGAATATGTCTGTGAAAGACAGTGTGTGTGTGTAGGAGTATGTGTGAGAGAGGATAAATGTGTGTTCATGTGTGTGTGGGAGAGAGAGAGAATTATGTGTGAAATTGCGGGAATACGTCAGAGAGAGAGTGTGTGTGTGTGAGAGAGAGAGGGAGTGAGAAAGTGAATGTAGAGAGAGAGAGAGGGAGTAAGAAAGTGAAAGTAGAGAGAGAGAGAGGGAGTGAGAAAGTGAAAGTAGAGGGAAATAGCGCGAATATGTGTGTATGTGAGTATATATGCGTGTATGTATGATGGCATGTTTTGCGCGCGTGTGTGTGTGTGCTTATTTGTGTATCTGTGTTTATGTGTGTGTGTGTGTGTGAAAGAGAGAGACCGAACGTGTAAATGTGTGATTATATATATTTGTGTGTGTGCTTGTGTGAGAGAGAGAGAAAAAGAATGTTTTATGTGTGTGCTTGTGTGTGTAACTGTATATGTGTGTGAGAATATGGTTGTGTGAGTATGTATGTATCTCTAAGAGACAATGTGTTTGTGCAAGAAAAGAAAGACTCTGTGTGTGTGTGTGTGTGTGTGTTCTAGCGTTTGTACTTTTTGCGTGAGTGTGTGTGTGTGTGTATGTGTGTTAGTGTGTGTTAGTTTTCAGTGTGTTTTCGGGTATCTGTGTACATGTGTGAGTGTTTGTGTGTGTGTGTGTAAATACGTATCTGTGTGGGAGAGAGAGAGAGAAAAACGTGTATGTGTTTGCATATATGTGTGTGTGAGAGAGAGAAAGTGTGTATGTGTGTGAATGTATGTTCGGCAGACGACAAGCTACTTTGCTGTTGATCTGATGTCGCGATATATCAGGGGTGGAGAGAGTAAAGGGAGTAAACTGAGGATGAGACAGAAACGGAGTGGAGGATGGTGAGTGTGAGACACGGAGAGAGAGAGAGAGAGAGAGAGAGAGAGAGAGAGGCAGAGAGAAGAGTGAGACGAAGAGAGAAAGTGGGAGGTGGAAAGGGGAGTGAAGGGAGTGAGAAAGACGAGTGGGGAGATGAGTGTGAGGAAGGGAGAGGGAGAGGGAGTGAGAAGTGAGAGAGACTGTGAAGAGGATAAGGAAAGAGGGAGTAAACAGAGAGAAGGGGAGTAAGGGAAAAGGAAGGTAAGACTGAGGAAGGAAGAGAGAGAAGGAAGCTAGATTAAAGGGAGAGAGAGAGAGAGAGAGAGGGAGAGGTGGAGTAGAGTGGTGAGTGTGTAGTGCAACAAAGAGATAAACGGGGGGGAGGAAGAAATGAGAGGAGGAGGAGAGAAAATAAAGGAGAGCAGGGAGTAATTAGAACAATAACGAAAGAAAGAAAGAAGGAAAGGTTAAGGAGTAAAGGGAGACACGTAGAGAGGAAAGTAGGAGGGCTGTAGTGTAGAGAGAGGGAGAGAGAGAGACAGAGAGAGAGAGAGAGAGACAGAGAGAGAAAGGGAGAGAGAGAAAGGGAGAGAGAGAAAGGGAGAGAGAGAAAGAGAGAGACTTAGGAAGGCAAGGTCAAAGATACACAGAGAGAGTAAGAAAAGAGAGTAAGTAGACAAAGGAAGAGGAGTACGAAAAGGGAAGGTAGGGACTGAGAGAGTGAGAAGAAAACAAATGAGAGGTGGGAGAGAAGGAAGAGGATAAGAAAAGAGAAGGGTGGGAAAGAGTGAGAGTAAGAGGAGTAGGAGAGAAGTAGGGGGAAAGGAGATCGAGTAAGAAAGGAAAGGGGGGAAAGAAAAGGAGAGAAAAGAAGTGAGAGGGTGAGGGAATAGAATAAGGAAAGGGGGAAAGGGGTGGGAGGGTAAGAAGAGGGAGAGAAGGGGGAGTGAGGAGAGAGGAAGGTAAGACTGTGAAGAGAGAGGGAGAGTAGAGAGAAAAGGAAAGAAAATGATTGGCTGATAGAGAAGTGGAGAGTGGTGGGGAGGGGGAAGTTAGAAAAGGAAAAGGGAGAAGAGAAGAAAGGATGATGAGGGAAGAGGGAAGAGTGGGAGGGGAAGAGTAAGGGGAGAGAGAGAGAGAGATAAGGGATAAGGGAGAAGGGAGAGAAAATTGGAAAGTGAAGGGGAGAGATGGGGGAGGGAAGGAGGGATGGGTGTAGGGTTAAGGGGCTGTGGAGTGGGGAATGAGAAGGACAGAAGAGGGAGAGGTGAAGAGTAAGGGGAGAGGGAGAGAGAGATAAGGGATAAGGGAGAGAAAATTGGAAAGTGAAAGTGGAGAGATGGGGGAGAGAAGGAGGGATGGG
>NC_069008.1:2876942-2880135 GCF_001194135.2 Octopus bimaculoides
AGAGAGAGATAAGGGATAAGGGAGAAGGGAGAGAAAATTGGAAAGTGAAGGGGAGAGATGGGGGAGGGATGGGGTGTAGGGGTTAATGGGCTGTGGGGTGGGGAATGAGAAGGACAGAAGAGGGAGAGATGAAGAGTAAGGGGAGAGGGAGAGAAAATTGGAGGGAAGTAGGGAAAAGTAATGGGTGAGAGGGTGAGGTATATGGTGTGCAAAAGGAGAAGAAGAGAAAGGGAGAATGAGAAGATTAGGGAGAGAAAGAGAGAGAGAGGGAGAGGGAGAGAGAGACAGACAGACAGAGATACAGAGAGAAAAGAGAGAGAGAGATAGAGAGAGACAGAGAGAGAGGGAGAGAGAGAGAAAAGAGAGAGAGAGAAAAGAGAGACAGAGAGACAGAGAGAGACAGAGAGACAGAGAGAGAGAGGGGGGAGAGGGAGAGAGAGAGAGCGAAAAGAGAGAGAGAGAGAAAATAGAGAGAGAGAAAATAGAGAGAGAGAAAATAGAGAGAGAGAAAAGAGAGAGAGAGAAAAGAGAGAGAGAGAGAGAGAGAGGGGAAAAAGGAGAGCAAAGTGAATGAGAAAGAAGGATGGAAGAAGTAAAGAAGACAATGCATGGGAGAAAGGAGGAGGAGGAGGAGGAAGGGATGCAAAGAAGTTAGGAGAGTGTGAGTGAAAACTAAGATGAAAGAAAGTGATGGGGAGGTTTTGTTTATGAAGATTGACAGGTTTGTCTCGAATGGCAAAATGTTTTGATAACAAATGGATTGGCCACGGTTGGAAAAGGCATTTATTTTAAGTCTTCTCAGTTGGAGACTTGGGGCTAAAGCAATAACTACCAAAACAACAACAACAAAAACAAAAACAAAAACATTAGCAGCAAACCACAATAACAAAAGCAAAAGGAACTACAACAACAATAATAATAACAACAATAATAATAATAATAATCCTTTCCACTATAGGCACAAGGCCTGAAATTTTGCGGGGGGAGGGAGTAAGTCGATTAGATTGACCCCAATGCTCAACTGGTACTTAATTTATCAACCCCAAAAGGATGAAAGACAAAGTCGACCCGAGCGGCATTTGAACTCAGAACGCTAAGACAGATGACATACCACTAAGCATTTTGCCCAACACACTAGCGATTCTGCCGGCTTGCCACCTTAATAATAATAATAATAATAATAATAATAGGAATAATCCTTTCTACTACAGGCAGAAGACCTGAAATTTTTTGGGGGGTGGGGGAGGGGTTTAGTCGATTAGATCGACCCCAGTACACAACTGGTACTTAATTTATCAACCCTCGAAGGATGAAAGGCAAAGCTGACCTCAACAGAATTTGAACTCAGAACATTAAGATGCACAAAATGCTGCCAGGCATTTTACCAAGCGTGCTAACGATCTCACCAGCTCGACACAATAATAATAATAATAATAATAATAATAATAATAATAATAATAATAGCAAAACAAAAATGGAAGAGTGCCAATGTTATCAAGTGAAAGATATTTCGGCATCTTGTGTACCTTCCACAGGTTCAGAAAATAAACTTGTCAATCTGCTTCATTTTGGTTAATATTTATAGGATTGAGGTTACCCCTCCACAAAATATAGTTCACTTGATAGCAAATGGCACTCTTCTATTTTTGCTTCTATATCTTCTGGAAGAGTTACATCAGTCCTTTAAATATTATTATTATTATTGCCAGTGCCGCTGGACTGGCTCCTGTGCAGGTGGCATGTAAAAAACACCATTTTGAGCGTGGCCGTTGCCAGTACCGTGTGACTGGCCCTCGTGCCGGTGGCATGTAAAAGCACCCACTACACTCTCGGACTGGTTGGCATTAGGAAGGGCATCCAGCTGTAGAAACCTTGTCAGATCAGATTGGAGCTTGGTGCAGCCTTCTGGCTTGCCAGTCCTCAGTCAAACCGTCCAACCCATGCTAGCATGGAAAGCAAACGTTAAACGATGATGATGATTAATAATAATAATAATGGTTCTCATGGCTTCTGATCTTGTGCGGATGCAGTACCATGCAGTGATTCTCATGGCTTCTGATCTTAATTGATTGGAAGTGTTATCATGTACATTGTTTTGTCTTGGTATAAAAAGATGGGCTACAGCAAATATTCTGCTTAATACCACAGATTTACTTGTCAGTTGTTTGACCTTAACCAGTTGGGCATGTCCCTTGGTGGCTGACGATATGTGCATCTTTGGTCACGAGCAGAAGTAGTGGGGGAGCATCATAGCCATGTGTTGAGAGGAATTCTTTGGGGTTTGAATAATTCACCTTTGGAAACATGGGTGTTTTGCTCAACACCCTTAAACAAACCTTATTCAAGGACCTTTTGAACGGGATGGGCTACTCGACCTGAAGAAAATTCTAGCTGGGCCCCACCTGCAAGGTCATGCGCTATTTATCTTGATATAAGATCACCATGTTGCACACATGTGGTTGTGATGCATGTGCCTGGTCTACCCTTATCAGACGGGTAGTCATGATGGGTATAATGGGCTTCGTATATTTGTACCCCAGTGTCACTTTGATGGCATGCACTGCTCTCTCACTCAATAACAATAATAATAATATTGATAATAATAATCACAACAGCCACACAGACAACATAGAAGAAACAGCAACTACAAAAACAACAACAATAACACTGAAGTGTTGATTACCTTCAGAAGTCAAACAACGTCGGTATTTGCACGATTCTGAAACAGAAGCAAACATATAGTTGTGTAAGCTTGTGTATATACACACACACATACGTACACACACAGACACAGACACACACACACACACACACACACACACACGCACACACACACACACACACACACACAATGCAAGAACAATGAATACAGGTGCAGGAGTGGTTGTGTGATAAATAACTTGCTTACAAGCCACATAGTTCCGGGTTCAGTCCCACTGCATGGCACCTTGGGGCAGGATAGTTGGTCAGCCTGAGGCTATAGTAGAAGACACTTGCCCAAGGTGCCATGCAGTGGGACTGAACCCAGAACCATGTGGATGGTAAGCAAGCTACTTACCATACAGCCACTCCTGCGCCTATATAGCACTCTCATATACGAAATGTTGTAACAAAACCAGTGTTGGCTATAATTTGTATAAAATTTGTTGAGATAACCTTAACACATGATCTGAGTTCAAATTCCAAGGGGGGG
>NC_069008.1:2881394-2882547 GCF_001194135.2 Octopus bimaculoides
TGGTTCCAAGTTCAGTCCCACTGCGTGGCATCTTGGGCAAGTGTCGTCTACTATATCCCTGGGATGACTAAAGCTTTGTGAGTGCATTTGGTAGATAGAAACTGAATGAAGCCCTTCATGTATGTGTATATATATATATATATATATATATATATGTATGTATATGCCTATGTGTGTGTCTTTGTTTGGCCCCCCATCACTGCTTGACAACCTTTGTTGGTGTGCTTACGTCCCTGTAATTTGGTCGTTCAGCAAAAGAGATCAATAGGATAAGTACCAGACTTTAAAATAATAAGTACAAGGGGCCAATTCGTTCAACTGAAAATTCTTCAAGCCAGTGCCCCAGCATGACCACAGTCTAATGATTGAAATACTGGACAGAATTTTTCGTAGCATTTCTTCTGGCTTGGCTCATGATGCTCCGCGTTCAAATCCCATCATGTTGACTTTAGCTTTCATTGTATCGAAGGTCAATAAAATAAGTACCAGTTAAACGCTAAGGGTCAATGTCATCGACATACTTGCTCCCTCAAAACCTTCGGCCCTTATACATTTCTAGAGAGGATTACTTATGCAACAGTGTCGCAGCAAATGTTTCTATAAAATGTCACAGGAAATAATAATAATAATAATAGTCGTCATCGTCGTCGTCGTCGTCGTCGTTTAATGTCCACTTTCTATGCTGGCATGGGTTGGACAAATGTTTGTATAATATCTGTATACACTATGGACTTCAATTTGAGAGGAAGCCAACTCAAATATTCTTAATTATATCTCTTAGCAATTATTTATTAATAATTATGCACACTTATAAACTGTTTAATTATTGGTTCAGTGCCAGTAATTAAGGTGTTTATATAGTGAGATATGAATGTATCAGCCGTCACGGTGAGAAGTTTCCATTTGCACAACGTTGGCTTTAGCATAGATTATTCATGAGCGCTGGACCAGAAACACCAATAAAAAAGCTTCCCTAACACACTTGTAAACAAAAACATACTCATATACCCATACATATGTACATACATACACACACACTCACACTTACAGACACATATATAAATATACATACACATACATCTATGTGTATATATATATATATATATATATATATATATATTAATACATACATACATATATATATATATATATA
>NC_069008.1:2887587-2888493 GCF_001194135.2 Octopus bimaculoides
ATATATATATATATATATATATATATATATATATATACATATATATACATATATATATATACATATACATACATATATATATATATATATATACATATTTATAAATTTGTAAACAAACCCAAGGGCTGTAAATTATGGAGAAAAGCGACACACATAGGTCCTTTTTAATAATAGCTGTAATTATATATTAGTTATATGATAATATAGGCCCAATTTAACGTGACTAAACCTAAAACAACTGACTGTAAAAAGATGGGCCGTTTCACTGGGAACTGAACACGACATCAATGCTTACATGGCTATGTATGCACCTGATTCAGCCACATAGCCCACCCATCAATTTCTGCCAAATTTAATGTATAGATAATTTTAGTCTAGTATATGTGTTTATAAATTTATAAACAAACCCAAGAGCTGTTAATTACAGACTTATTATTATTATTATTATTATTATTATTATTATTATTATTATTATTATGATTATTATTATCGTTACTGTTAGACTGCCAATGGCACTCTTCTTTCTTTTTTTTTGCTTTTGTATTCCTTCTGGAGGATTTACCTCAATCCTATAAAATATTACCAAAAATGAAGTAGATTGACAAGTTTATTTTTTGAACCTGTGGAAGGCACACTAGATGCCGAAATATCTTTCACTTGTTAACAATAGCACTCCTCTTTCTTTTGCTTCTGCATACCTTCTGGAGGAGTTACCTCAATCCTATAAAATATTATTGATATTATTGTTATTATTATTATTATTATTATTATTATTATTATTATTATTATTATTGTTATTATATAATTTAATAAACACAATATATATTTTTATGAGCTACTAATAGTTTTGTGCAATGAAAATGACTCAGATAACATTCCATAACATGTGTGTTTGTGTGTGCATAT
>NC_069008.1:2889181-2892194 GCF_001194135.2 Octopus bimaculoides
ATATGTATATATTTCTGTGTATGTGCATATATGTGTGTGTGTATATATATATGCACGCAAACATATGTTTGTGTATGTTTGTGTGTGTTTATGTATGTATGTATGTAGGTATGTAGGTATATATGTATGTATATGTTGCTAGTGTTAGAACTACAAAACTGCAGAGTAGAGAGATGTGTACTTTGAAAGCAGCAAAATTGAAATGAAGCCATCATGCACTGATAGACATGTAATATTAGTTTGCATCAGCGCCAGTGAACAAATGAACCGAGAGCTATAAGAGGATATAACATACAGAAGTGGATATAAGAGGACTGGATCAGGTATAGTGTACAAGACACAAAGCTGTGATTCTATGCGTGTGTGAAAAGTATAGAGGAAAAATGCTTCGTAAAGCAATGAAGAGCACTCCAAATTACTGGAACTTGTGGAAGCAAGACACCTAGGAAGACTTGGAACAAAATGAGAAAGGCTGACCTAAAAGTGCTGCATCTTAGATAGGTAAGGAGCATACTGATTGGTAAGAGTAGGTGATGGATGGCAGTAGAAGTGATCTAGAGGAGAATGAGAGAGAGTGCTGGCTAGTTGTACAGCAGGATGAAATTAGAGTGTAACGAGTAGGTGAATGAAGGGGCATGTAATGCAGCCTTTCATATTTAGTAAAATTGGAGAGGTGTCAAATTGACAAGGTTGTGACAAGGTTGGTAAAAACTTTACAGATACTGGAAAGACAAGAGATGAGAAATGAAGAACTTGTGGTATTTCTGTGTAAGTGAGAAATGACATAATTAGGTTTAGGTAGTTTCTGAGTTCTGTATTTTCTGGCATTTGAGTTTAAGTGTTCAGACCAAAATTTACAGCCAAATCTACAGGTCAACTTATACACCAAGGCAGCATTGAAGGACCAAAACTTCTATGTGAAATTCAGCAACCTCTCAGTTGTATTTATTTCAGAAATCTGAGGCCTTCTTAAATAAACACAATTGAGGAAAAATCATTATATTGATATACTTTTGATATAATTTTGTTTAAAATCTCTTTATTTTCTCTCATTAATTGTGAATGTTAAAAACTCCTATTCATATTTATTCATTTATTTAATTTGTAATATTCATATTTCATTATCTTTCTTGGAATTACTTGTTTAAAGTAATTACAAAAGTGAAATCTTCAGAAATTTAAATAAGAAAATCCTTATAACAAGCTGCTTATTCTGCTTATCATAGATCCCCATGGAAACATCAAACAAGAAATCCTTCACTTTTTGATCAAGTAGGAATTGTAATATTGGAAAACTGTACAATCCAGAAAGATCAAGGAAAAGGAATCCATTAAGTTCTGCAATTTCAACTCCTTCATAACTTTCAATGGAGGCATCGAACAAGAAACAACCTTCCTTTTTGATCGAGTAACAATTATCATGACATAACAGTAACTTGATCACATTCATTATGATTTTTGACACGTGGGTCAGTGATTGTGATGAATTCCCTTCAAAACCCTAGGGTTTTCAAGAGGAGAAGCAACTTGAGTATGGCAAGATGAAAGTCCTAAATGCTTGAATGTTAAATCAGATGAATCTGCAGGAGGCCATATTTTCAGTGCCATGAAACCCCTTAATGATAATAGTATTACAGGTCCATCACTCTAGTCACATGATGTTTCAAATCTTGAAGCTGATTACTTTCAAAATACATTTGCTAAGTATTTCCAATTCCCTATAGAGCAGTTGATTAACTTACTTTTAATGTTAGAGAGGAAGTTGGCCCTGGGATCCTTAAGAGTAAAGTATGATATGTGCATGGCATGATGTACACACCATACATCACACTTAAAGATCACAATCCATTATTTTTAGAATACAATATCTTTTGCTTTCATATTTATGACATATACTGTAGGAAATTGTCTCTTTAAATATGTTTTTGGTGATGTTGGTTGTTAAGACATTTGTGTGTATTGTAGTGTTTAGCTTGTATATGTTTTATCTGTAAAGTATATGTAAGACAAAGGATTTGTCTGGAGGATTTCATATGATTGCTTTAGGCAAAAGTAAGAACATTTTTCTTAGCAGATAATATTGCAGTTAACAGCTATCTAATGACATTGCATTTCGAAAAAGAGGAAAGTTAAACTGCTAAATCTATTATCTTATATAATATAATTATTCATAAAGACACAAATGTCAAGAAGCTTCAGAATAATCAGCTTGTTATAAGGATTTTCTTGTTTTTTCTTCTTTAAATTTCTGAAGATTTCACTTTTGTAATTATTTTAAACAAGTAATTACAAGAAAGATAATGAAATATAAATATTACAAATTAAATAAATGAATAAATATGAATAGGAGTTTTTAACATTCACAATTAACGAGAGAAAATAAAGAGATTTTAAACAAAATTATATCAACAGTATATCAATATAATGATTTTTCCTCAATTGTGTTTATTTAAGAAGGCCTCAGATTTCTGAAATAAATACAACTGAGAGGTCACACTTAGACCTTTAAAAAGCTGCAGTTGACCCTCCAGAAGGCCACAGTTAGCGCTCCTGAAAGCTACAATTCGCTGTTTAGAAGGTCATACATAGTCCATCAAAAGGTCACATTTAGCCATTCAGAAGGCTGTACTTAGCCTTTCAGAAGGTCTCAGTTAGCCAGCAATTAGCAACTTCTGAAGATCTCAATTAGCTCTTTAAAAGTCTGTGCTTAGGTATTCAGAAGGCACCACTTAACCCTTCAGAAGTGCACACTTATTCCTTAGTTCTTTAAAAAGACTCCTGTTAGCCCATCAGAAGCCAAACTTAGCCCATGAGGGCTTTGTATCGTCTATCTGGATGTTTTGTTGTCCCATTTTTGTATCACCTAACTGTCCAGATGTTTTGCGTTCTTGTCCCATTTTGTGTTTTATATATATATATATATATATATATATATATCAGGTCGTTAAAAATGTAAGTTTATTTTACTTTATCTCAACAAAAAGTAATGCAATTAATCAAAGTATGCACCTAA
>NC_069008.1:2893045-2893768 GCF_001194135.2 Octopus bimaculoides
CACTTCCACTACAGTTTCCAGCTCATTATTATCCACCTTGGTCTCACGTCTACCATGGGGCTGATTTTCAAGAGTAAAGTCACTAGACCGGAACTTCTCAAACCATCAACGTACAGTGCACTCATTCGCCACATCTTCACCAAACACCTCATTGATGTTTTGAGCTGTCTGGGATGCGTTGGTTCCATGACAGAACTCATATTCATAAACACCACGAATTTTTTATCTATCCATGGGTTCACAAAAATTGATTTACAAGAGAAAACTCATAATATAATCAGACACCATGAATTGCATTTCAGAAAAGTGATGATGTAACTCTTCAATGTTGTAAAACAAAGAATTGTCAGGAGAAAACATTAGAGTTAACGACTGTCAAACTTGGTGCATAAGAAAATCGGACATTTCATTTTTAATGACCCAATATGTATATGCACATGAACACATACACACATATAAATACATGTGCATATACGAACATATTCATGTGTATATACATGTTCGTAAATGTGTATACTTGCATATTTGTATAATACTCGATGCAAGGTATCTTTTCCAATTATCTATCTATAATAAATTAGATTAACGATTCCTGCGTGTTTGCTGGCGGGGAAGGATTTAATAACGATGGAAGCGGTGGTAGGGAAGGATTTTAATAACGATGGCAGTGGGGGTAGCAGTGGTTGCGAGGTTGGTGGCGGCGGCGGTGGTGGTGGTGGTGGT
>NC_069008.1:2896506-2896808 GCF_001194135.2 Octopus bimaculoides
TGTGTGTGAGTGTACATGTGTGTCTATATATGTGTTTGTATGTGTGTGTGTGTTTGTGTATGTGTGTGTGTGTGTATGTGTGTGTGTGTGTATGTGTGTGTTTGTGTTTGTGTATGTGTGTGTTTGTGTATGTGTGAGAATGTGTGATGTGTGCTTGTGTATGTCAGTGAGTGTATGTATGTATGTGTGTTATCTGTTTTTCTGTGTGTATGTGTGTGAGCGAGTGTATATATATATATGTATGTGTGTGTATGCGTATGAGTTTGCGAGCGTGTATATCCATGTATCTATGTGTGTGTATA
>NC_069008.1:2896818-2897127 GCF_001194135.2 Octopus bimaculoides
GGTAGTGTTAGCAATGCTTAATAGTATTGGCGGCAGTAGTGACAGTGGTTGTTAGTTATAAGACTATTAGATGATAAAGAAAAGAGCATGTGTGTTTGAGTGCATGTGTGGTGTGTGTGTGTGTGTGTGTGTGTGTGTGGTTTGTGTAGGTGTGTGTGAGTGTACATGTGTGTCTATATATGTGTTTGTATGTGTGTGTGTGTTTGTGTATGTGTGTGTGTGTGTATGTGTGTGTGTGTGTATGTGTGTGTTTGTGTTTGTGTATGTGTGTGTTTGTGTATGTGTGAGAATGTGTGATGTGTGCTTGTG
>NC_069008.1:2897149-2897770 GCF_001194135.2 Octopus bimaculoides
TGTCAGTGAGTGTATGTATGTATGTGTGTTATCTGTTTTTCTGTGTGTATGTGTGTGAGCGAGTGTATATATATATATGTATGTGTGTGTATGCGTATGAGTTTGCGAGCGTGTATATCCATGTATCTATGTGTGTGTATATGCGTATATCTGTGTGTGTATGCATGTATATATGTATATCTCTATATCTATGTGTGTACATGTATGTATATGTGTGTATCCATGTATGCGTGCGTATGTGTGTATGCATGTATATGTGTGTGAATGTCTGTGTGTGTGTGTGGTGGGGCTTGCTTGTGCTGAAGTAAGAGGAAAAGCCAAAAGCTACAAGAATGTAGGACAGCAGTATGGGTGGTAGTGGTGGTGGTATGACAGTGTTGGGGCACAGTAAAGTACAAGAGTGGTAGTAGTGTGGTGGTGCAATGGGGGTGGGGTGGCTAGCATGGTACTGTTACTGTGCAGTAGCAAGGGTAGTGGTGGTGGTGGTAGGGTGATGGCATTGATGATGGCGATGGTGGTTGTGTGGTGGCGGTAGTGGTGGTGGTGGTAGTCGTGTAGTGGTGCAGTGTAGTAGCTGTAGCGATGGTGGCAGTGTGAGATGTAGGTGTGGTGTGTGTGGCA
>NC_069008.1:2899796-2901761 GCF_001194135.2 Octopus bimaculoides
AATGACTTGTGTGGTAAGAAGCTTGTTTCCCAACCACATGGTTCCGGGTTCAGTTCAAAATATTAATTTATTTCACCCTAATATCAAGCTGGTAAAATCAACAAGACAGTTTGGTTAATGCATTCAATATAATCAAGTTTTGAATAAACAATCACAGTTAGAAAAAAAAAAGGAGTAAACAAGGGGAGATAATCAACTGCACAGGAAATACAATCAATGTTTTATGAATGTTGAAAACCACCGAAACCAACAGTGCAAAGTGAAATGATGTGTCTGGTGGTATATTCTTTATTCTCACTAAGATGTATTTTCTAGAATGTGGGCATGAATAATAAATTTCACTCCTTGTATTTATACAGTGCTTGAAGGTTCTGAAGTCTTTTTCTAAGATAAAGTTTTTCAAGCGATCATACAGATTTATTTTGATCCATTAATATAAAGTTAGGTTTTAGAAAACATGTTTCACTTGATGTTCACGTCACTAAGTCTCCAGATTAATGCCAAGAGGATTGTTTCATGTTTCTTCTCAGGGAGTCTAAAGGTAGAAAATGGTTGTTGTATCTGAGTTTAAATTTTCCTTCCATGAACCCTATATAGTGTTTGATCTCTGTCTGACTGTTGGTATTGTTTGCTGATACCTGTGCTTCATAAACAATGGAGATATATATCGCATGCCTGAGCTGAAGGACATTTAGATTTGTCACTGCATGTGCTTCCAGGACAGGTCAGAGCCATCTGTTGCTTATTTCTTTGTCCTTGGGGCTATCCTTCCAAAGGATCTCATTATACAATGTCCAAGCTACAACATCATGTCTCATCAGGAGATAAGACCATGATGATATTTTCTGACAACTGTTTATGATATGGGTGATATATTCAGTATTACCTCCACAAAGTCTGCATCGGTTATCACATTTTGCTGCTTTTCCTGTGTCTCTGTCCCTTTTGTGCATCAGATATTTGGTTGATATTTCCTGTTCCTGGATTGCAAACACATACCCATCAAAGTGGGAGCTAGTAATCCAGCTATTCGTCCATGATAAACTGTCTTGATGATCGATGTTACTATCATCCTGGAACTTTCTACCTACATATCTATACATGGACGCCTGCTGATATACACTCATCTTTTCATCTGATGATACGTTGCAATAGAGTTATGCAACTTCTTTAGGCATGTATTTGGGCATGTATTTAAAGTTATCAGATAAGGAATGCTGCTCAAAGAGCTGCTTTCTAAGTTAGATGATGTTATCAGCCTCCTGTGTGGAAACTTGGTCAAAGGATGCACTTTGACACTTGGTGGTTAAAAGATGTTGCCAAAGGGGTATGATACGACATTCAAAGGTGGTCTGGATCGATGTTAAGCCCCTGCCACCTTTTCTGCATTTTAGGTAGGGGTGGTCTACATCACCGTTGATGTAGAAATTGTGTGCTGGTTAGTATCTTCCAGGTGTTCACATCAATGGCTTGGAACTCATCAGGCGTCCAGTCAAGTAGCCCAAATGTTCGTATGAGTACTGGCACTGCAAACGCATTGTGGGCCACAGTTTTATTGACTGCAGAGTGTTCTGAGATCCATATTTTCTTTATTCAGCTGTAACATTCTTTAGTGATACATGTCTTGTTACAGGTACCATCATAAAATATATCCATTATTTATATTTGATGGATATTTGTCCTCATCTTGTTTGTTGTTAACACAACGTTTCAGCTGATACACCCTCCAGCCTTCATCAGTCTTGGGGAAATTTCGAACCTGGGTTCTCATTCCTTAGATATTTTTCGATGTTGTTGTTGTTGTTGTTGTTGTTGTTGTTGTTGTTGTTCTTCTTCTTCTTCTTCTTCTTCTTCTTCTTCTTCTTCTTCTTATTATTATTATTATTATTATTATTATTATTATTATTCAGTTCATGTGTATGTATGCATGAGTGAGTGTGTATGTATGTATGCATGCATATATAT
>NC_069008.1:2901772-2902132 GCF_001194135.2 Octopus bimaculoides
ATATATATATATATATATATATATATATATATATATATACATACATACCTATAATATACATATATATATATATAGGTATGTATTAAATGTGTGTATGTATGTATGTATGTGTGTATGTATGTATGTATGTGTGAGTGTGTATGTAGCAAAAGAATAAACACACCTGGAACAGGTTGTGACAAAGAGATAATTTCTTAGAGAAACGAAAACCAATTGGACCAACTGTTGCTATGGTAACGATGTCTTAAGGATGTGTATATATTTTTGAGATGCATGCCAGCATCAAGCATCATTGCAGCTGCACAATAATGCACAACAGCAACAACAACAATGGAAAAAAAAAAAAAAGAAATAGAAAAC
>NC_069008.1:2903158-2904009 GCF_001194135.2 Octopus bimaculoides
ATGATGATGATGATGGTGGTGGTGGTGGTGGTAGTGGTGGTGGTAATGATGACTGGTGGTATTGGTGGTGGTGGTGGTGGTGGTGGTGGTGGTGGTAGTGGTGTGGGTGGTGTATCAATAATCATAGATACAACAACAATGATGATGACAACAATATTGGTGATTGGGGTGGAGGTGATGGTATTTATGGTGCTGGTGTTGGCACGGGTATCAACAGATGGTATTATTGGTGGTGGTGGTCATCGTTGTCATTATCATTCTTTCGCGACCCTTTAAGGTACAAGATAACCAAATTTCTATTCTAAAAAGACTCCATGACCTAAAGCTGACGCACCTAAAGAAACACACTTTATTACAAAGTTTTACATGCTTGACAGAACTTTGAACAATAACCTCCACCTTTCCAAAACAAACAGGTTATATTTTTCATCAGGCAGTACTGGCAATGACTATTATTATTATTATTATTATTATTATTCATTTAACGTCCACTTTCCATGCTAGCATGGGTTGGACGATTTGACTGGGGACTGGCAAACCAGATGGCTACACCAGACTCCAATCTGATCTGGTAGTGTTTCTACAGCTGGATGCCCTTCCTAACGCCAACCACTCCAAGAGTGTAATGGGTGCTTTTTATGTGCCACTGGCATGAGGGCCAGTCAGGCGGTACAGGCAACGGCCACACTCAAATGGCGTTTTTTACGTGCCACCTGCACAGGAGTCAGTCCAATGTTTTGTTCACATGCCACCATTATTATCATTATTGTTATTACTAAGGTCACTGCCTGGAATCGAACTCGGAATCTTGAGATTAATAGCCCGCGCTCTTAACCACTACACCATATGCC
>NC_069008.1:2909891-2912486 GCF_001194135.2 Octopus bimaculoides
GCTGAGGACTGGTGAAACTGGATGGCAACACCAGGCTCCAATCTAAATTTGGCAGAGTTTCTACAGCTGGATGCCCTTCCTAACGCCAACCACTCCGAGAGTGTAGTGGGTGCTTTTACGTGTCACCCGCACGAAGGCCAGTCAAGCGGTACTGGCAACGGCCAAGCTCGAAATGGTGTCTTTTATGTGCCACCCGCACAAATCAGTCCAGGGGCACTGGCAACGATCTCGCTCGAAAATCCTACGAAGGCCAGTCAGGCAGTACTGGCAACGGCCACGCATTGTCTCCATTGAAATAGTTACCTTGTACAAGAATACAAGAACACAAGAATACAAGAATACAAGAATGCATGAAAGTGTTCTTATCACTTTTGGAATCCAGCCTGGAAGTTGTTTTCCGTAGCGAGAGCGTTGCCAATGCCCCTGGACTGGCTCCTGTGCAGGTGGCACGTAAAATACACCATTTCAAGCATGGCCATCACCAGTACCGCCGGTGGCATGTAAAAAGCACCCACTACACTCTCGGAGTGGTTGGCGTTGGGAAGGGCATCCAGCTGTAGAAACTCTGCCAAATCAGATTGGAGCCTGGTGTTGCCATCCGGTTTCACCAGTCCTCAGTCAAATCGTCCAACCCATGCTAGCATGGCAAAACGGACGTTAAACGACGATGATGATGATAATGAAGCGAGTCAAGGACCTTCTGCAGTTTGCTCTGGATTTCAACAATGGTGTTAAAACGGCAACCTTTGAGCTGCATTTTCATCTTGGGGAAGAGATGGAAATCCGCAGGTGCTGAATCTGGTGAATAGGGTGGGTGTGGAAGTAATACCATGTTGGTTTTGGCGAGAAACTCCTGAGTGAGGAGAACTCGGCAGCAGAGTTAATTGTCATCGTGAAGAATCCAGTTTTTCACCCTTTGAAGATCCGGTTGCTTTCGCCGAATGTCCTCCCTCAAATTCTTCAAAACCTTGCAGTAGAACTCTCGATCGATGGTCTGGCCCTGGGGACACATTCTTGATGCACAATGCCACATTTCTGGGAGTGGGGGGGGGGTTCATGGTAGGTCTTCCAAATTGCTCGTCATCTTCCAGAGACGTTCTTCCACTTTTGAAGCATGGTAAATGATGATGATGATGATGATGTATATATGTTTGTATATATGTAAGGCAGCGAGCTGGCAGAAACGTTAGCACGCCGGACGAAATGCTTAGCGGTATTTCGTCTGCCGTTACGTTCTGAGTTCAAATTCCGCCGAGGTCTACTTTGCCTTTCATCCTTTCGGGGTCGATAAATTAAGTACCAGTTATGCACTGGGGTCGATGTAATCGACTTAATCCGTTTGCCTGTCCTTGTTTGTCCCCTCTATGTTTAGCCCCTTGTGGGCAATAAAGAAATAAGTATATATGTTTGTATATATGGATGTATGTACGTAAATGTGAGTGTGTGTGTGTGTGTGTATTTAACGACATAGAGACAGGTGAACAATGATGTTTGGTCTTACCTGAAATATCGATAGGTGAACAGCATGATGACAAGAGATGTTATGGCTATCCATATGATAATCCATCGGGCTAATTCCACACTGTCCAGTTCCTGCGATGAGTAGCTGTGTCCACTCCGTATCGGTGGGGGCTCTGTATGATACAGAAAGAGAGAGAAGGAGATTAGGGACACAGATTAGGTAGATAAGAAAGATATATCACATAGAAGTGTTTGGGATGGGGAAAGGAGGGGTTGTTATTGGTCTGTTGAGAAAGAAAGGACAAAGGATGATGGCTTAGAATATTTATAAGGGATTATCTTCGATCTTTTACTTGTTTCAGTCATTAGACTGTGGCCACACTGGGGCACCATCTTGAGGAAATTTAGTTAAATTAATCAATCTCGATATTTATTTCCCCCTTTTCAAGTCTGGTACTTATTCTATTGGTCCCTTTGCTGAACCACTAAGGTACGGGGGATGCAAACACACCAACACCAGTTGTGAAGTGGCAGTGAGGGACAAACACAAGCTCAAAGACAGCATTACGTTGCTATAAATTTTGATGCAAACTTTTCCTACTGGATCAAATCTCAATTTTTTTTTTTATGCCAAAATATTGCAAGGGATCAAATCCCCTTCAAATGTTTACAATTTTAAGAATATTGCTTCTCTTGCTTGCATTTTTCCATGTATATCACTATTTCCCACTCATTTATCTCCCCTGTACCTTTCTTCCTTTTACTCGCTCCCCCCTCTCTCACATTTCTTGGCCCTCTCTTTCTTTAACTCCCACTATTTCCCACTCATTTATCTCCCCTGTACCTTTCTCGTTGTCTCTGATTTTTTTTCTAATCCTTCAATCGCGCTGCCCCCTACCCATCTCTCCTCTTTCCACATAACCGGTGTGCGGCCAGCCATGATCTTTCTTTCTTGGCCTGACTACCGACCTCCAACACATCTTGTGTCCATCTCCTATGTTCCTGCCTTTAGGCTTTCACTTTATACATGCCAGCTCAATCTAAATCGTTCTCAGTCGAAAGACGCCCGTTGTTATTTCTTGCTGTTTTGTATTCATAATTGTGTACCATGTTCTCTTTTTTTTTTTTTTTTTT
>NC_069008.1:2912778-2915694 GCF_001194135.2 Octopus bimaculoides
AATCTCAGTAATATTTTGAAAACTTCATTTGTTCTATTCTGCAGCTGTTTTTTAGGACTCACATGAAAACATTATCAATTATGTAATAATTGCAAAAATTAATTGTAGTGATTAAATCAATATGGTTGAACAATGTGATGTGGACACCATTTCATGAGAAACAATTTTGAAATAAGAAAATCAAATCACCATTGCTGGAAATATTCGGTCATGCCATAAATAATGCAGTTTTTTCAATTGCATGAACTAAAAGTCGGAGGAGGATGGGATAAATTACTAGCATCAGCTTGCTAGAAAAGCAGGTAGTAATTTTACCTTGTACTTATTCCTAGTGCCAGTTTTGAAGAGTGCAGTTCGACTTTAACGGTTATTTTTTCAAAGCTATTATGAAAGTGACAAAGGAGCATATTTGGCATATTTTGCTTTATGGCAACAACACAATTGAAAGTGTGAGGAATATTAATGCAGTATATGGGGATCGGACAATAAATGTAAGCCAGTGTCAATGGTGGTTCCAGAAATTCTGTGATGGAAACTAGATAGATAGATAGATAGATAGACAGATAGACAGACAGACAGACAGATAGACAGACAGATAGACAGTTAGATAGACAGACAGACAGACAGACAGACAGACAGATAGACAGACAGGCAGATAGATAGATTGATAGATGGATAGATAGATAGATAGATAGAGGGATAGGTAGATAGGTAGATAGATAGATAGACAAGCAGACAAACAGACAGGTGAATGGATATATACACTACTGGAAACTTAAATAATCACTACCACTGCATGCTACAACCCCCACTCACCAAGACCACCAACCACCAATACCAGCACCGCTACAACAACAGCAGATTCTACCGCACCACCACCCTCACACATACCACATATATGTTCACCATCACAACTACCATGAAACCATGAAACCACCACCACCACCACCACCACCACCACACATAGCACTTCTGCCACCACTACCACCACAACCACCTCAGAAACACATACCACACCAACGACGACCACCACTACAAGTACAGCCACCATACACACCAATACCTCCACCATCACTACCACCACCACCACCACCACCAACCTAATGATGTATACCACTCCAACCATGACCACGTCTACTCACCTGTGACGTTGTGCATGGCATCAGTTGCCTGTCCATGGAATGATGAATATGTGAGATGACAGCCCCATCACTGAATGTTGATATGACGCCCTAGAGAGACACAGCAAACCTCCAAGGGACCATCTTCAGATACAGCTGCAGCCTGTAGGTTGTCCAGTAGGCGGGGACAGTCATCAAAGTGATCCCTTGTTACTCTACCCTACAAGAGAAGAGAAAACAGATAAGAGAAAGAGAGAGAGAGAAAGAGAGAGAGAGAGAGAGATAAGGAGTAGGTGGATAGATGGACAAACAAAGGGTGTGGTAAGAATTTTGCAGCCCAAGCACAAAGATCCTGGTTCAGTTCCACTGTGTGGCACTTTGGGAAGTGTCATTTACTGTAGTCCTTGACCACCAAAAGCCTTAAAAGTGGATTACGTAGATGAAGACTGAAAGAAGCCCATCATATATATATAGTTGGAATTTAGAAAAAACACAAAAGATGAAGACAGGTGTGTAAACAACAAACAGATGTATAAGTTTAACGCTCGGGAAGTGAGAAAGTCTTTTACGTTTCGAGTCTACGCTCTTCAACGGAAAGGAACACAGAAATAAGGAGAGACAGAACATTAAAAGAAGGTTTAGTGGCTAGCGATCTATCATGGTGAATGCCGGACATATGTGCATCTCTGATCACAAGCAGGAGTAGTCGGGGAGCATTGTAGCCATTTGTTGAGAGGAATTCTTTGGGGTTTGGATAATTCAACTCTGGAAAAATGGGAGTTTCATTCAACATCCTTAAACAAACTTTATTCAGGGACATTTTGAGTGGGATGGGCTACTCGACCCAAAGAAAATTCTAACTGGGCCCCACCTGCGAGGTCATGCGCTATTTATCTTGATATGAGATCACCATGTCGCACACATATGGTTGTGATGCATGTGCCTGGTGTACCCTTATCAGACGGGTAGTCATAATGGGTATACTGGGCTTCGTATACTTTACCCCAGTGTCATTTTGATGGCATGCCCTGCTCTCTCACTCAATAATAATAATAATAATAATGATAATAATAATGTAACTAGTGGGACCTGTGAATACTTCACAGAATTAACAGTAAACACATTGGGTTATTTCTGAAAACTTTATGTAAATATCCAGAAAGTGTAGCCTGTGTTGTGTCTGTATCAGAAGATAGTTGCTCATCAGCTAATCATTGAAAAGTGGAGGAAATTGGAATACGATGATTACTTACTTATATACATTTTATATATTCTATGTGCAATTTTATAGACTTCATACACAACCCTTTCCCTCTTTCTCTCTCACTCTTCGCCTTACCCTTTTTTTCTGTCTCCTTCTCTTCAACTAATATTGTGAAAGCTTTACAAATTGGTTAAGTAATGGAGGGGAAAAACACTTAGATCAAAAAACAAAAATTACGCATTTCACTCACCGCCACCTTTTCGCAGAGTTGTCAGAGCGATTCAGTGTGACACAGAGCGTGACAAGGCTGGCCCTTTGAATGACCGGTGCAACATATTTTTGCCAGTAGAGTGGACTGGAGTAATACGAAAATAAAGTGTCTTGCTCAAGGACATAATGCATCGCTGGGAATTGAACTCACGACTTTATGATCATGAGCTCAATACCCTGATTACTTAGCCACACGCATTCACACATATGATAGTACTCAATACGTACACAGAGTGGAGTAATATATATTGAAATAAAAGCTTCCTAACTAATTACATTCATTATTAATTTCACTCTATCTAATTAATTAACTAGCGGGCT
>NC_069008.1:2916193-2917013 GCF_001194135.2 Octopus bimaculoides
CTCTCTCTCTCTCTCTCTCTCTCTCTCTCTCTCTCTCTCTCTCTCTCTCTCTCTCTCCATTTCTCTTTTACTCAGTTCCTCCTCTCAGTTCAATTGTTCCCCACCGTTCATGTCAGCCAAAATTACGCAACCATTAGAGTTTGGGTCCTCAACCACGAAGCCACACACCAGTACCAGGCCATAGATCATTTGATACAATGGAGTTGCGCACAAACTAATCCAGTCTGGTTTTTACATTTCATGTCCTTTACATCTCTTGTTGTGGCTGTGTAGTCCTCTGGCAGGTAACGCAGATGTAGCAAGGACTTTGCCTGGTTGCCTGGTTGTAATGCTGGTTGTAATGCCTGGTTGTAATGTTGGACAGGAGGACTTTGCCTGGTTGCCTGGTTGTAGTGTCATCTGCCTCTTTTTCACAGCAGCACTGAAGTGTCTTCTCCAGTTTCATCTCCAGTTTTGTGCAGGCCTGGGCTAGATGTAAAGAAAATCCTGGGTTAGCCCAATCGCCAGGATTCCTCTCTCGACTTTGCTGACGTAGTCCAAAGGAGTGCAGAGCATTACATTTGGCACCAGCTTGGTTGCAGGAGCTGCCGGAAGTGTGTCGAGTCGAACACTAAACCGCCTACGGGGCTCCACTCCGGATTTCTTTGAAGGTTGTCTCCTTTCCGTAACCCTAGATAGGGGCCCATACCGGATACTGTTAACCGGAGCCAGCTGAGCCCGGGACCCATGTCAGGCAGGGTTGTCACTCCCTGAAGTAGTGAAGAAAATCACTACCCACTACCTAAACTCATTTTCATATATATATATATATATATATATA
>NC_069008.1:2917526-2917984 GCF_001194135.2 Octopus bimaculoides
AGTAGCTATACTGAGAAGCAATGCTTGTCACCACATCAATATGGCTGTTCCGTATGAACTGACATTACTACTGTTTATAACCCAAGGCGGATGCCTCCTCCAGCTAGTTATCATTGCAATCTGCACTAAAAATATACTGCAAGCAGGGGAGTGAACTCCCACCACCTTCCAGTGATGACGGAACCACCAGACCTTCTGGTTTTGAGCTATTTGTGTTCATCCTCAGTGGTGGACACTCGTCTACTAGATATGAATTTTTTATTACAATAATAAATATCACATACAGGTTGGACAGTACAGGACAATACACACGAAAATGTTATAATGAGTTTTAGTATGACTTATGGCTGAAAAATTTTGATGATATATATTCTCTTTTACTCTTTTACTTGTTTCAGTCATTTGACTGTGGCCATGCTGGAGCACCGCCTTTTTAGTCGAGCAAATCGACCCCAGGA
>NC_069008.1:2917994-2922293 GCF_001194135.2 Octopus bimaculoides
AGACACTTGCCCAAGATGCCACGCAGTGGGACTGAACCCGGAGCCATGTGGTTGGTAAGCAAGCTACTTTACCACACAGCCACTCCTACGCCTATATTATATATATATAATATATTTTACTTTACTTTTTGTTTTGGGGATTATACCCGGTTGCCTGAAAGGCCCAGCAGCTATTCCTTTCCTTTTTCCAATGCCAGTTAAGTCGGGTTACTTACACCCACCTTTCTTACCCACAGCCTTCCATCCTCTTCTCCAGCCCTATCTTGCTCTTCAGATGGTATCTGAAGTATAGTAGCAGACCAGGGCCGGAAATGAAGGATCCTGTCACGAGTCCTTGTATTCTAGTCCTCCATACACACTCTATCATCACTGCAACTTTACAGAGAAAACATGCCCCACCTTCCTTTGTGAATCCGGTTGGTGTTACAATGTTTATTATAGATTCAGCCGATAGCTGTACTCAACCCAGATGTGACAACACGTGTTCAATGTAAATTAACAAGCCCCCTGTCTACTAGAGATAGCAACAGTCCACTCTAGCATGCAATATATAGAAAAATAAGTGACAACCAGTCACTGATCTTACAACAAGTAAATTAGTTAGTTAGAATATCTCCATTGGTGACGAAAGTAGTAAATATACTGAGAAATAATGTTTATCACCTCTTCAATATGACTGTTCCATAGGAATCGACGTTACTGTTATTTTTAACCCTATGAGGATGCCTCCTCCAGCTGGTTATATCTACACCCAATATATATTGCTAGGAGAGGAGTGAACCCCTATTTTCTTTATTATGGTAATAAATATCTATTACAAAGAAGACAATACAGGACATTACAAATATATAAATGCGCTAAGTGAGCTTATATTTCAAAATTTGATGAATCATGTACATATAAATTTAAAATTTTCACAAACCTTTTTATCCACAAAATATGGCCGGAAAGCCAGTGGCTACACCTTGCTTTTACCATGGGTGGAATTAAGTAGGGACAGTCACTCCCATATTGCTAGCAGAGGATTGAATCCCTACCATCTTCCAACCACAAGACCATCAAACCGTATAGTTTTGACCTCTTTGTGGTCATCCTCAGTGGTGGATATTCACCTGCTAGAGATAGTAATACTTCACTCCAGATCACAATATGCAGAAAACTAAGCAACAACCACCAGTCACTGACCTTGCAACAAGCAAAGTAGCTTGTTAGAAAATCTCTATTAGAGATGAAATGTGGAGGCACAACGGCCCAGTGGTTAGGGCAGCGGAGTCGCGGTCATATGATTGCAGTTTCGATTCCCAGACCGGGCGTTGTGAGTGTTTATTGAGCAAAAACACCTAAAAGCTCCACGAGGCTCCGGCAGGGGATGGTGGCGAACCCTGCTGTACTCTTTCACCACAACTTTCTCTCACTCTTTCTTCCTGTTTCTGTTGTGCCTGTTATTCAAAGGGTCAGCCTTGTCACACTGTGTCACGCTGAATATCCCCCGAGAACTACGTTAAGGGTACACGTGTCTGTGGAGTGCTCAGCCACTTGCACGTTAATTTCACGAGCAGCCTGTTCCGTTGATCGGATCAACTGGAACCCTCGACGTCGTAACCGACGGAGTGCCAACAACATTAGAGATGAAAGTAGTAACCAAACTGAGAAGTAATGTTTTATTGGGGTTTAAAAATGGTTGTAACATTGATTCTTATGGAATAGCCATATTGATATAGCGATAAAAATTATTTCTCAGTATAGCTACTACTTTCATCTCTTATAGAGATTTTCTAACATGCTACTTTGCTTGTTGCATGATCAGTGATTGGTTGTCACTTTTTTTCTATAAAACTGCAAGCTGGAGCAAACTTCTGCTATTTCTAGTGGACGAGTATCCACCACTGAGGATGAGCACAAATGTGACAAGGTTGGCTCCTTTGAATTCCAGGTACAAATCATTTTCTGCCTGTTGAGTGGCCTGGAGCAACATAAAATGAAGTGTCTTGCTCAAGGACACAATGCATCATTGAGAATTGAACTTATGACCTTATGAGCCATGTACCCTGTGTATGTGTGTGTGATTTTATGTTTGTGTGTGTGTTTTTGTGTTTGTTTGTGTGTTTTTGTGTTTGTGTCTCTGCCCCCACTGCTGCTTGGCAACCAGAGTTGGTTTATTTACATCTCTGTGACATATCAGTTCAGCAAAAGAGACCGATAGAATAAGTACCAGGCTTAAAAATACATACTGGAGTTGATTTGTTTGACTAAACCCTTCAAAGGGAGTGCCCCAGCATGACCACAGTCCAACGACTGAAGCAGTTAAAAAAACGACAGAATGAAAGCACAGGTGCAGACACAGGTGTGAGGGTTAATCAGTCAGTTTGAATCCCAATCACTGATGTATAAAAATAAACAAACAAAATACACGATGAAAGTTAAACAAATTTAAAATTTAGCCCTTTAGTACTGACCATATCCAGCCCAAATATCCGACCAGCTTTATGTTTAAACAGGCCAGACCCACACTCTCACACCAACCCAAGAATGTCATTCTATAAATATATGAGAATAAGTCAGAAAGTAATATAAGTTTTATCTGCGAAATAATATAAGTTTTATTTGACTTATTCTTCTGTATATATAACAATTAGCCAAAATATAGTACAAACAAAAATTGCGTTACCTTCTGACAAAATTTCGTATAATCACATCATAGAAATCTCAGTCATGAGATAATGCAGGATTAATTTTTTAAAAAGGGTGAATAAATAAGGAATACATTTGACAGATTAATTTAAATGTTAAAGGGGTTATGCATAAAAATTGTGTAAGGACTTTATAATAGAACCCTGTGTTTCTGAACTCGTGAATGGAAAAGAAATCGATAGTGTTACTTACCTGTGACTCCGGTCACCTGAACTTTTAAAAGCTGTCCCATGTAGGACAAGAAACGTCGCTGCAGATGATTCAGTCCAAGCACTAAGTTGTTTAAGAGTTTTCTTTCAAATGAATTAGATTATTATTCAAATAAATAAATATGTATGAACATATGTGGATATAGGCATGTATGTGTACGTAGGTGTATGGATGTGCATGTGTGCCGGTGTAGAAGTGTATAATATGTATATGTATATATGTGCCTATGTGTATGTTATATATTATATGCATGAAGTGTGTGTGTGTGTGCATGTGTGTGTAGGCAGGTATATCGATGGGCAGGTGTGCAGATGTGAAAGTCTATAATATATATATATATATATGTATATATGTGCGTATGTGTATATGTATATATGTATATATGTGCGTATGTGTATGCTATATATTATGTGTGAGGTGTGCAGATGTAGAAGTGTATAATTCATATATATATATATATATATATATATGCGTATATATATATATATATATATGTGTATGTTATATATTATATGTGTGAGGTGTGTGTGTGTGTGTGTGTGTGTGTGTGAAGGTATTTAGGCGAGTGTGGGTGTATGGCTACGTGTATTTGTTGTGTGTGGATATACACACATCAGCTTAAGTAGTTAACTATGAAAATAGGTGTCTGTTTTATTATAAATGTATGAAATCATGAATGTAATGACACGTACGTACATACATACACATATTTATATATGTGTATGTATGTTTTTATGCATATATGAATGTGTGTATGCATGTTTGTATGTATATGTGCATACATGTATATATGTGTGTGTGTGTGTGTGTGTGTGTGTATACATGTGTGTATGTATGTAAGTATGCATACATCTGAGTGTATGTGTACGCATATGTATGTATGCATGTATGTATGTGTTTGTGTATGTGTGCATTTAAAAATGAGTGTTCTCCCCTGTAACAATACAATCATCACGACCCCCAACCACCACCACCACCACCACCACCAGCACCACCACCACCACCACCACCAATACCCCAACAACAACAACAACAACAACAACAACAACAACAACAACAACAACACTATTCCTTATTATGCTTTATTAATGTTCTTACCCCACAACTTGCATCTATCCACCCTGCACCTTCACAGCAGAGCAATTATCACAAGTCCCAACACCACCACCACCACCACTACCACTAACACCATCTCTACCTCCACCACCACCACCACCACAACCGTCACTACCACTATCAACATCAACACAAAACACCACCACTGCTAAAACTACCACCACTACCACCACCACCACCAACCATACCACTACACCTACTATTTTGTACTTACGAAATGAAGAAATTATATGTCATTATTTGTTGTTGTTTTATTGCCTTACAATTGTACCACCACCACCA
>NC_069008.1:2922438-2924705 GCF_001194135.2 Octopus bimaculoides
TGTGTGTGTGTGTGTGTGTGTGTGTGTGTGTGTGTGTGTAGGTATGCAAATGGATACATAGATAGATAGACAGATAGATATATACATACATGCTTCCATGCATACAACATACATATATGTATATATATATATATATGTATATATATATATATATGTGTATATATATGTGTATATATATATATATATATATATATATACATGTGTATATATATCTGTGTATAAGAAAACATGAAATTGGAAACTTTTTGGTATCATTTATTTATCATTACACATTATATAGTCTCACCATTACAGCTGGGATTTACCCTAACTACCTACACAATACGTCTGTGTACATGTGTGTGTGTGTGTGTGTATGTGAGAGAGATGAGGGGGGGGGCGTCCAGATTAAAGAAATTTGAAGGGAAGGAACTGTAAAAGTAAATATACGATAATAATTAAGATGGGGGTAAGATTTGAATATGATGGACATTATAGGAATAATTGGTGGTGGGAGTTAAGTGAAGGAGATTCAGAGAGTAGGGGGTTAATTGCACGGTCATTAGGATAGTCTGGGGGTTAAAATACCAGTAGAAATTGTGGCTATTAGGGAAGATTTGGTGATGGTGGTGGAGGTCTTGTAGGGATTGCTGCAGTTATTTAACCCCAGGCTAACCATGACTGAGCAGATTTATGATCAACGTTATTCAAGTCATGACCATCCCATCCAATTTTTTTTTTGTTTTGATTTTTTTCTGGCATAATGTATCTGGAACTACATTATACTATGTGTCCTACTTTTCTTTAAGACTTTAAGGGGTGGATTTGAGCGAGATTTGACTGCTGTTTCTAGCAGGTCTAACTACAACGTAAAGGTTTCCCTTATTAGTTCATGCATACATGTGATTTGCGGGAGATTTAGCTGTTATTTCTAACACAACATATACCATATACAGAGGTTTCACATATTGGCTCGTATGATATATATGTCATTATGTCACCCGACATCCACTAGGGAGTACTTCAAAAAGAAGCCGAAATGATTGTTGTACAAAATAAAGCTTCTTGTTTACACTCTGTCTTCCGTATCAACCATTTAATATATATATATCTCTTTTACTCTTTTACTTGTTTCAGTCATTTGACTGCGGCCATGCTGGAGCACCGCCTTTAGTCGAGCAAATCGACCCCAGGACTTATTCTTTGTAAGCCTAGTACTTATTCTATCGGTCTCTTTTGCCGAACCGCTAAGTTGCGGGGACGTAAACACACCAGCATCGGTTGTCAAGCGATGGTGGAGGGACAAACACAGACACACAAATATACATATACATATATACGATGGGCTTCTTGCAGTTTCCTAATGCCTTGTCATAGTGGGGACACAGCTCTGTTGAAGATCTCTCTGTGTACTTATAGATTTGAGATTCTTCTACTTGAGATACGTGTAACTTAGTTTCAGTTACAGCTGACAGAGGGCGGACAGAACGTCTGTGGATACACAGTTTCTTTGTCAGGCATCCTCTAAGGATAGTGCTTGTCTGTCTATAGGTCTAGGGTTACATCCAAGAAATCAACCTTTGCCAAACTGGTGGCGACTGTTATATTCAAAGCCCAATTCTTTGAAGATCATTATCTGATCCTTTCTGAACTCAGTGATGGCGTGGTTTTTCAAATGGATTGAGATTGATAGACCATCATCCTCATAGAGAGCCAAATTATGAGGTTGTGTGCGCTTCTTCAGAGTATACGGGACAAAAAACAGAAAACGTTTGTGGCCACAACCCTGTCATAGCTCCCCATAGATATAAATATCTCAAACATTGAATGACCTTCCCTCTTTAACCAGCAGGAATTATCATGAACTTTCTTGCATTCCTGATTTTGGTGAACTGCCTACCGAAGTCTAAGTCCTTCAGCAGGAAAAAATTTGATACTGAATGGTAGAAATCCATAATATCAAATTGGGTGAACATGCAGGTTGCTTTATTTTCAATGCCCCAGAATCAGTCAATTACTGCAGAGCTGCAATTCCACTGTGTCAACCTCGTGATCTTCTAATATTGAAGTAAATGGCATAAAAAAAATACACATCTTTGCTTTGCTTATCTCATTCTTAAACAGGTTAATCAGCCTACATTTAGGATCAAAACGGCAGTTATTTTTATGGTATATTTATGTTTGTGTATGTATGTATGCACACACACATAATATAACATATATATAGCATATATATACATATATATATATATATATATATATATAGCATATATATACATATATATATA
>NC_069008.1:2925235-2925746 GCF_001194135.2 Octopus bimaculoides
TCGTCGTCGTCGTCGTCGTCATCATCACCATCATCATCATCATCATCACCATCATCACCATCATCACCATCATCATCATCATCATGATAATAATGTGAATTATGGGTCTAGTTCATATATGGAAATAGAAAATATTAGTATGCCTGAAGGATTCTATCTCATAGTACAGTACAATGGAAATGGAGTTAGATAGCAATAGAAGTGATCATAATAAGCCGGATAACAGAATTAATAATAGGGGAAATAATATCAATGCGAAAAACTGTAACAACAATAATTTAAATCTTAGTAATAATATTGGTGTTGCAATTGTAGAAATAAGTCCCGTTGTCCATTATTAGGGTGATGTTGCACCAGAAATGTTGTATATAAATGCACAATAAGTACTATAACTGATAATTATATTTACTTGGTATGTACGATTAATCTGAAACAGCTTATATATAATCACCTGTCATCTTTACTTGGAGAGTTTAAATGTAGTTACAAAAATATGTCCTTCTGTTGAAAT
>NC_069008.1:2925846-2926398 GCF_001194135.2 Octopus bimaculoides
TCATTGCCTTTGAAGTGCCTTGAATGCTTCTCAACATACAATAGGAAGATCACGTTACCAACAATGGGGTTCTTCATTGCGCCTCACTACCAAGTGTCGAAGCCACCATTCTACGCCGTCGTCTCTGCTGGGTAGGTCACGTCCCGCCTATGGAAGCCTCTCGACTCCCAAGGATCATGCTCTACGGAAAACTTGCAATCCGAACAAGAACCAGAGGAGGTCCGAAATTCCATTTTAAAGACCAGCTCAAAGGGAACTTGGCTCAAGCTAACATCCAGCCATCCTCGTGGGAACATGTTGCCATGGATAGGACAGCCTGGAGGACTGGTATCCACAATGGGGTCAGCTCCTTCGGCAAAAGGCAGGAGAAGAGATGAGAGTCTTCAGCATCTTCCACCTGCACCAACCATCCCGTGTGAGTTCTGTCCATGACTCTTTCACCACTGACTTGGACTCCAAAGTCACTTTCGGCACAAACATCAGCTGAGGAAACTGGATGGAGTCTGACGAACACAATGCTCAGATACGAGCTGGAGCTGACAAATATATATA
>NC_069008.1:2927105-2929986 GCF_001194135.2 Octopus bimaculoides
TATATATATATATATAAGTTTATGTATATATTAACATTATCTCAGTTTTAAAAAAACCTTTGACAATGTAAATACGTTAATAGTTACCAGAGGTAGCAAAATTACACTAAAAAACCAAGATATCACAGCCGTTTTATAGGTAGAGATACCAAGTTAAAGTGATGCATTTTGAGAAGATATGAATAATAACAATAAATGGAGCAAAACGCATATAAATAAAAGTTCCTATATATATATATATATACACATATAATATATAAATATATGGATATATACATGCATATATGTACATACTTACAAATATATGTATATATACATGCATATATGGGTACAGGACATCAAAAAACGTAGACAAACTGAGAAACGAGAACATAAAAAACAAAGACATAGAAAACGAACTTTTTGTGAACAACGAAAGAAAGAAACAAACAGAGAAGCGAGACAGGCAACATAAAGAACATTCCCTTCATCAGTTGTTCCCTGTTTTATCTTCTCGCGTTTTGAAGGTAGGGACAAGACGCGACTTCGTTAAAACAGTCTGTAGTGACGCCTTAATAGCAGACATTTCCGGTAAGCTTATCCACGCATGCGCAGGGATTAGTTCCGGAAGGAACACGGGGAGAGTCTCATGCGCATGCGTGGTCATTAGACATCCAAGTTTCGCGCCCTTATTCACTCTCTTTCTCGGCCAGCCGACCATGAGCCTGGACATCTTCAAGCAGTCTCTCTCCAACATTCCAGCTCTGGAGACAGCTCTCTCCAACATTCCAACTCTGGAGCTAGACAAATAACCACTCAACATCAATGACGGCGTCTCAGCAACCAAAGGGCGAAGTGCTGCCTATTTCCTCTGTAAATAAATATTGCTGTGTTGATGGTTCAGAATCTGCGTTCCGTTGTTTCTTCTAGTAATTTAATGTACGGAAGCGGTGTACACCTAATGGTGTATAACCACTTACCTACAAGTCGTTCCCGCAAAGCAAATTAAATAAAATTTGGGATTTTTTTGCGGAGGGTGAAAGTGGTAACAAAAACAGGACATTGAGAACAAAACAGTAAAAAACAAACGGTGAGGGCTGTTAAGCCAAGACAATGTAAATTGCTGAACGCTGGAAATATGCATGTGTCTATTCTGGGATAAATACTGACGATCCTTCGATTATTGGATACAAACATAAATATCAACGCAAGGACTATTGTTTGGAGCATGCCCAGATATATACATACATTCATTCATACATGCAAATATTGATATATAGATACATAAATACATAAATACATGCATACATACATACGTACATACATACACATATATTTACGTACATGCTCACATACATATATACTTACATAGATAAACACATACATATATACAGGACATACATGCATCATTACATACGCCACAGTCCAACAGATGAACTACAGGGAGCGACTGAAGGCACTAGGTCTCTACTCCCTGGAGCGCAGGCGGGAGAGATATGTAATAATATACATATGGAAAATACTGGAAGGACTGGTGCCAAACTTTGATATCAAGTACTACAGGAATGCCCGCACGGGTCGCCACTGCATGGTGCCAAAGGTACCGTCCACTGCATCTCACATAAGAACGAGATACTGCAGCAGCCTCGGTTTCAGAGGACCTCAGCTCTTCAATGCCCTGCCAAAACATTTGAGAGACATGCAAGACATGGATGCGGAGGTCTTCAAGACAAAACTTGACGCCTTCCTCTCCAAGATACCAGACGAACCAATGGCTCGTAATGAGACGCAGTTTAGGGCAGCTGTGTCAAATTCTCTTATACACCAGATGTGCCATCAAAACTCTTGATTGGACCATGTCAGGTGGGGGAGAAGAGCCATGCAAGGAACGTGAAAATCCCGGTGGTGCACTTGGCTGAAACACATAAATAAATAAATATATATATACATACATTTTTACATATGTACATATATATATACAGACATACATATACATACATATGTACATATACATACATATATATATATAATAATGTATATATTATATATGTATATAAATTTATGTATGTATATATATGTATATATATATATATATATATATATATATATACACACATATGTATGTATATATATATGTACATATATGTATGTGTAGATACACACACACACATTCATACATACGCAACACACATACACACGTTCATTCATACGCAACACACACACACAGCTGACCCTCCACCCTCACCTTCACCTTCACCCTTCAACTTACAGCTATATTTATGGAAACAATCCATATTTGGAGTGTAAAGGTATGTCAAAGGTCAGACTAAAATTTGCTGTATTGATGACTGCTAGACTTAAGATGTGTAAATATGTTGTTATGCCTGTTGTTGTTGTTGTTTCAGTTGTTTGATTATTGTTGTTGTTGTTGTTACTATTGTTGTTGCCTATCTATCTATCATCTATCTGTCTGTCTGTTTGTCTGTCTGTCTGTTTGTCTGTCTGTTTGTTTGTCCGTCTGGCTGTCTGTTTGTTTGTCTGTCTGTCTGTTCGTCTGTCAGTCTGTTTGTTTTTCTATCCATCCGTCCATGTATGTATGGCTGTATGCATGTATTTATATCTATCTATCTATCTATCTATCTATCATCTGTCCGTCTGTCTGTTTGTCGGACTGTGTCTCTATCTACCTGTCTGTCTGTCTGTTTTTCTATCCATCCATCCTTCTATGTATGTATGTATATATGTATTTATATCTATCTATTTATCTATCTATCATCTATCTGTCTGTCTGTCTGTCTCTCTAGCTACCTGTCTGTCTGTCAGTCAGTCTGTCTGTTTTTCTATCCATCTATCCATCCATGTATGTATGTATCTCTCTCTCTCTCTCTCTCTCTTTCTATCT
>NC_069008.1:2930934-2931637 GCF_001194135.2 Octopus bimaculoides
CCTTGCAATTTTGGCTGGTTATTCTCAATATTGCTCCAATCTGGCCAGCCCCAAGGAAAAACTAAGCTAAGAGCATTAGATTCCTTGGAAGAAAGCAGCGAATGTATACAGAAACAAGGACGGAAAAAAGCGAACAATGTTACACAAATACAATAGGAATAATAAGGGGACATAACAACAGATGTCTTTCGACTAAGGACGAATAAAATTAAGTTGGCATATATGGAAATAAGGCCTTACAGCAGGGATACAAGATTTCACAGGCACAGGGAGAAATAACGATGTTGCACACACAACAGCCGCCCAAGAAAGAAAGGTCAGGCTTGACCGAATACCGGTCATGTGGGAAAAAAAGAAAGAGAGGTAGAGGCATGCATATATATATATATGTGTCTTCAAAATAAAGCTGGACCTCTTACTGTCAAGTGTCCCAGATGAACCAACTTTGCAGCAGGAGGTGCAGATGAGGGCAGCAGCATCAAATTACCTCATGCACTAATTGTCAATTCCTAAAAAGCATTTGCGAAGTAAATGCCCTAGCATGGCCACAGCCGGTGAGCTGAAACTAGATATAGAAAAAATATATATATATGCATGTATATATACACACATACACATATATATACACATACATATATGTATTTATATATATACATACATATAAACACATTATATATATATATATATATATATATATATATAT
>NC_069008.1:2931842-2933647 GCF_001194135.2 Octopus bimaculoides
ATATACAAATTTAATAAATGGAGTAATACGCATATGTTAAATGAATTCATTTAACATATGCGTATTACTCCATTTATTAAATTTGTATATTTACTCAAATACCCAAAATAACAAGGAGTTTCTACCTCATAAACAGGAGTTACACCACAATCATTTTGTGATCTTTGCTACCCTGGTATCTATTAAACAATTTATTTTGTCGGAGTTAATTATTAACCTAGAGAAAATAAATTAAATAAATAAATCCTGTCAAGGTTGATTTTGTTTTTCATCCCCTTCAGGCTTGATAAAAATAAGTACCAGTTAAACACTGGGGGTCGATGTGATTGGTCTACCCTCACCCAAAAATTTCTGGCCTTGTGCTAAAGTCTAAAATCATTAAAAAATTTAAATTCTTTTAAATCTTGTGTCGATCGTTTTATGATTCTTAAAGCAAGATCTCGTTACATTTTTAAAATATTTCCTTTACCTTTATGGCTCCCAAATGGTACTAAGTGGTTATCTGTGGCCTCTTTTTATTGCTGGTTGTTGCTGCCAAATTATTGGCGATGACAAAAGTCAATAGAAGGAAAATAACTATTAAAAAATAAAACCTAAAAAGAAAAAAAAAACGATCAAAAACCCATAAAAATTCTTGCTTTGATGTGACTTTTTGCCTCTGTTTTGTCTCTTCTTACACAGTTTCTGTCCTACTAAATGTCTGTCTGTCTCTCTTTCTCTTCCATGTCTGTCTATCTATCTATTTATCTTTCTACCACTCTATCTATCTGTCTATCTATCAGTCTGTCTATCTATCTATCTATCCATCCATTCGTTTGCCTGTCTGTTTATCTATATATCTGTTTATCTATCTATCTATCTGTCTATCTATCTATCTATCTATCTATCTATCTATCTATCTATCTATCTATCTGTCTATCTATGTACCTGTCTGTCTATCTACTTATCTAATTACCTCTCTCTATATCTATCCACCTGTCTATTTGTCTGTCTGTCTGTCTATCTATCTATCTACCTGTCTACCTATCTATCTATCTATCTATCTATCTCGTTCTCTTTCTCCTTCTGTCCCCTGTTTATCTGTCTGTCTGTCTGTCTTTCTCTCACTCTCTCTCTCTCTCTCTCTCACTCAAATCTCCTGCCCTTCAGTCTTCCCCATCACTCTACCTCCAGCCCTCTATTTCTCTTCCTCTCTTCCTCTTCTTACCACTCTCTTCATCTCATATTCCACTCACCTCCCACTGCCTTCTCTCTTTCTCTAATCCTCCTACTTTTCCTCCCCTAACCTCCTCTTCCTCTCCCACCCCTTCCACATCTCTCATCATCCCTCCACGGCTTCCTCCCTCTGTGTCAATCTCTCTAATATCAGCTCATCTTTCACCAGGAACCAGCAAGGTGAAACCTCCACGTGGCTGTTAGATCTGTAAGAAATAGCAGCCAAAATCTCCCACAAATCAAACTATCTTGTCTAATGCATGTTTGTATATGTATGTATTTATAAGTATTGATAAGCAAATAAGGGAGACTTCTACATGGTAGCAAGAAATGCTAGAAACAGCAGTCAAATCTCCCTGAAATTACACTTGTGTGAGTGTGTGTATGAGCAGGTGAGGAAGACTTCTAGATGGTAGTAAGAAATGTTAGAAATAGCAGCCATATCTCCCTCAAATCAATCTCCACAGCCCAATGCATGTGTATATATGTGTATGTATGGTAGCAAGAGATGCTAGAAAGAGCAGCTAAATCTCCTTCAGATCACACTTCTCTGTATAATGTATGTATGTGTTTATATATATATATATATA
>NC_069008.1:2934141-2936081 GCF_001194135.2 Octopus bimaculoides
CCAATGTAGCAAAGAACACAAAATAACTTTGGTGTAGTACCTGTTTTTAAGGCAGGAACTCCTTGAAATTTTGGGTATTTGAATATATTTAAAATTTAAGGAATGGAGAAAACGCGTGTTATAATTGCATACTTTTATATATATATATATATATATATATATATATATACTGTTGTATTTGGGGATGGTCACACTGCCAGTTTAGCCAATGAAACCACACACACTATATACCTGGTGTTCACTTTATTTTATATTAATCGTATTTCGGCCAGGGTTCTTTTGTCACACTTCTGTGACCTCATCAGTGGTCCTTTGATTTCTTCTTTCTTATTTGTGTGTCTTTCCTTGCTAATGATCAACCATTTTGTAAATGGTGCTCCAGCATGGCTGCAGTCAAATGACTGAAGCAAGTAAAAGAGTATATATATGCACACACATATATACATACATATACACATGTATATACATTTACACACATAAACACATATATACATACACATGAGCAAACATAAATATACATGCATATACATAAACACATACACACAGACACATGCATACCCACATACATATACATACATACATGCAAGTATACACATACACGCATACATATACACGCATATACACATACAAGTGTACACATACGCACACATATATACTAACATAAATACATACGTATACACTAACATAAATATACAAGCATACACACACACACACACAGACATACATACCTACACACATATAAACACACATACACACAAACCCTCACACATGCACACATATGCATATATACATGCACACATACATATACATACACACATAATCACAGATATACATATGCACGCATACATATACACATACACATACACAATCACACATAAACATATACACACATACCTACACATACATACATCCACACACATACACAATTAAAAAAGAACAAAAAAAAATTTGTCAAGCTATTTTTAGGTTGAATCTCAATCAATGTTATTGATCTGTCCTTGACTGGGGTGTCAGGAGGAGCGGTGGGGTGGGTGTGTGTGTGTGTGTGTGTGAGGAAGTGTGGTGTCGTGTTTTGTCGAACGAAACTGTGTCGTCACATGATCTGTATGTGCACTTCTATATGTATATATATATATGTGTGTGTGTGTGTGTGTATATTATTTTATTTGTTTCAGTCACTTGACTGCGGCCATGCTGGAGTACCACCGTTAGTCAAGGAAATCGACCCCGGGACTTATTCTTTGTAAGCCTAGTACTTTTTCTATCGGTATCTTTTGCCGAACCGCTAAGTTATGGGGACGCTAATAATAATAATAATAATAATATTATCATTATTATTATTATTATTATTATTCAGCTTACTGCCTGGAATTGAACTCTTAACCACTACGCCATATTCCCATGGGTCTATGGCATAGTGTAAAATATAAAAATACAAATCATAAACAGTATGATTCAGTGTGGTATAATGAATCCATAAGCATTTACATAAAACATTCATTGGTATATTTTTCCCCCTCTGAAGACATGTTCAGGTCATATGAATTTAATATTTAATTAATTCACTGAATATTAACTGAAACAGCTGTAAGGGATGATGATTGATTTGTTGTTAAAAATAAACAATTATTAACTTCCTAATCTCCATTTTCTTTTTCTTCTTTTACATGAATATAAACTATGTTTTTATATAGGCGCAGGAGTGGCTGTGTGGTAAGAAGCTTGCTTACCAACCACATGGTTCTGGGTTCAGTCTCACTGCGTGGTACCTTGGTAGATGGAAACTGAAAGAAGCTCGTCGTATATATGTATATATATATATATGTGTGTGTTTGTGTGTCTGTGTTTGTACCCCTAGCATTGCTTGACAGCCGATGCCAGTGTGTTTACGTCCCCATAACTTAGCAGTTCGGCAAGAGAGACCGATAGAATAAGTACTA
>NC_069008.1:2938780-2940817 GCF_001194135.2 Octopus bimaculoides
CTTGACATCCACTGCCAGTGTGTTTATATCTCCATAACTTAGCAGTTCGGCATAAGAGAGCAATAGAATAAGTACTAGGTTTTTACAAAGAATAAGTACTGGGGTTGATTTCTTTGAAAACCCTTTGAAGCGGTGCTCCAGCATGGCCACAGTCAAATAGTGAATGTCCAAGCATTCGCTATGTGGCAAAATTGCTGTAAAATCCTAGAACTGGAATGACAGAATTGTTACAACTGTCCTCCTTTTCTCAAGGACAACAATTGCACCAACTCTGCCATTCCAGAATAGCAATTCTAACAAGCCAACAAGCCAACTAGTTTCTTAGGAGGACAATCGTAACAATTCTGTTGTTCCAGTTCTAGGATTGTACAAGCAATTTTACCAAGCCAACCATGCTTGGACATTCACTACTTTGGTAAATTAATTGGCTTGTAAGGATTTCTGTCTTGGAATGACATAGTTGGTGCACTTGTTAACCTTGAGAAAATAGGTTGTTAGTCTTGTAAGGCTTGTCTTAGGGTATTCAACCAATCTCAGAATAATTGCAATGATTGTGTGTGTGTGAGAGTGTGTGTATGTCTATGTGTGTGTTTTGGGTATGTGTGTGTGTGTGTGTGTGTGTGTGTGTGCATGTCATGTATGTGTATATTTTGGGTGAGAATGTGTGTATGCATGTGTTTTGGATGTGTATATGTGTGTGTGTGCATGTGCATGTGTTTTGCATATGAGTGTGTGTATATATGTGTGTGTGTGTGAATGTGAGTGTGCATATACATGTGTGTGTGTGTGTGTGTGAGTGTGTGCATGTATGTTTGCATTTTGGCCGTCTTGTGTTTGTGTGCGTGTGTGCCTTGTGTATGTGTGTGTGTGTGTGTGCAAAAGGAGTGTATGGGGGGTGGGGCACGTGTGTATTAAAGTAGCCATGTTCAGTGAACTGAATAAAGCAAAGAAGCAAAATGCCAACATTTAAAATGTTCAGTTTTGGAGTTTTCGGAGAGGGGAAGGGGGAAGGGGGAGAGGAGGAGGAGGAGGAGAGAGAAAGAAAGTGAGAGAGAGGGAGGAGAGACACACACATACACAGACAGACAGAGGAAAGAAAGCAGATGGTAAATTGAATAGAAATGGTATAGTGGTAGTAGCAGCAGCAACAGCAGTAATGGTGGTAGTAGTAGTAGTAGTAGTAGCTGTAGTAGAAGTAGAAGTTGTAGTACTAGTAGTAGTAGTTGTCGTAGAGGTAGTAATAGTAGTAGTGGAAGTAGCAGTGGTAATAGTGGCAGTAATGGTAGTGCTAGAAGTAGTAGTAGTGGTGGTGGTGGTAGTAGTAGTAGTAGTGGTGGTGGTAGTAGCTGTAGTGATGGTGGTAGTAGTAGTAGTGGTGGTGGTGATGATGGTAGTAGTAGTAGCATTGGTGGTAAATACGGTGTAAAAAAAAACAGAAAAAGAACAGAAATTCATTTTGAAATATTTTTTTAAAAACAAAACAAAGAAGCCTAAAGAAGTAAAAAAAAACAAAAAACAAAAAATAAAGAGAGAGGGAAAAAACACCGACCCAAACCCCCAGCAAAAAAGTAATCAATAATTCTCATTAATTATAGAAATAAGTGGGGGACATATATGGAGCATCGTATTGCTGTTGGTGGTGGTGGTGGTGTTGTTGCTGCAGCTACCACTGCTCTGTTATTTTGTTATCATTTTGTTACTGCTGTTGTTGTTGTCGATGGTGTTGCTGTTGTTATTGATGTTGTTGTTGCTGTTGTTGTTATCATTTTGTTATTGATGTTGTTGTTGTTGTTGTTGTTATTGCTGTTGTTGTTGTTGTTATTGTTGTTATCATTTTGTTATTGTTGTTGTTGTTGTTATTGTTGTTATCATTTTGTTATTGTTGTTGTTGTTGTTGTTATCATTTTGTTATTGATGTTGTTGTTGCTGCTTCTGTTGTTGTTGTTGTTATTGTTGTTGTTATCGTTTTGTTATTGATGTTGTTGTTGCTGCTTCTGTTGTTGTTGTTGTTATTGTTGTTGTTATCGTTTTGTTATT
>NC_069008.1:2942842-2944401 GCF_001194135.2 Octopus bimaculoides
TATATATATATATATATATATATATATATATATATATATGTGTGTTTGTGTATCTGTGTTTGTCCCCCCCAATATCGCTTAACAACCGATGCTGGTGTGTTTACGTCCCCGTAAACTATATAGACAAACTATATAGCACAAAAATTTGATATCAAATGGGAAATAATATGTAAAGCATTACCCTATAAAATCTGGAGTAGAAAATGTAACATATGTTTCAAAGAAATCCTCTATATTTTTACCTCTAGACACTGATTATTGAATAATAGATGAGAATTAGCCCTGAAATGCTTGCATTATCCCAGAAAAGTATTCAAATATTTCCCCAATAAGAATTCTTTATAAGGTATTGTTTACAAATGAGATACTTCGAATTTACTTTAGCATAGTTTGTAGATTTACTAAAGTTAGCCTTTTATAATCTTGAAGCAATTTCTACCTCACTCCACTTTTACTTGGTTATTTCTTTATCTGCAGTTCATAATTTCCCTTAGTATATGCACTTAACATTAAAGTTCTTTTTATCTTTATTTTATGTAGTCTGTTGGTAGTTGATATCCTGACCTGTCTGGACCTCTCTGACTACTAATTTTCTCTCATGTTTAAATATTTCCCCATATAGAATATTAAATAAAATATTTTGTAAAAATATTTAGTAGTGTATTACTTGCTTAAAAGTATATGAATGAACTACGTAGACTATAATTATAGATGTACTATAGCTAGATCTTAGCTATCATAATGTGAACTCCACCCACTGGCTTTGGAAATAAATTTTTTGTATCTTCTATTTAAATTCTTACTAACTTAATCACTCTTAATGTATCTATTTGTTCTAGAAGTTCTATCTGTCTATATCGTTTGTGGCCTTTGGGTGAAGCATAGTATGGCCTAGTCTGCACTTTGGCGACCATTAAATTCTTTCATGATATTCCTTCTAAACATTAGGGTCACACAAGGGTTGAGTGATAACGGACTTTATAACCACATTGTATTTCTCAACTACCTCAACTGCTAAACATACATAGAATAAGACAATCACAATTCTTTATACTTCCTTTCACTTCAAAGATTTGTAATAGTAACACCTTGAATAAAGCTGCATGGCTACGTTTACCTTGGATGAAATCATAACACAACTGAAACAACAGGATTCTACTGCATACAGCATCCAAGAATATCTAAACAGCAGAAACACACGTTGGAGAGATTTTTAAAGAAATTCATCATCATCATCATCATCATCATCATCATCATCATTTAACGTCTGCTTTCCATGCTAGCATGGGTTGAACAACTTGACTGGGGACTGGCGAACCAGATGGCTACGCCAGGCTCCAATCTGATCTGGCAGAGTTTCTACAGCTGGATGCCCTTCCTAACGCCAACAACTCAAACAGTGTAGTGGGTGCTTTTACATGCCACTGGCACAAAGACCAGTCAGGCGGTACTGGCAACGGTCACGGCCACGCTTGAAATGGTGTATTTTACGTGCCACCTGCACAGGAGCCAGTGCAGCGGCATATATATATATATATATATATATATATATATATATA
>NC_069008.1:2946526-2947572 GCF_001194135.2 Octopus bimaculoides
AAATTGGTTAATAGATACCAGGGTAGCAAAGATCACAAAATAACTGTGGTGTAACTCCTGTTTATGAGGTAGAAACTCCTTGATATTTTGGGTACTTGAGTATATATAAATTTAGTAAATGGAGTAAAATGCATATGTTAACTGAATACTTTTATTTCCAACATATGTTTCGAAGATTACAAATTATACCTTCCATAGGAATCGGTGATGTTGATAAGAATGTAATCTTCTCTTCAGGGAAATGCATGGGAACCAGCTTAAACATAAGACATTTTAACCAAATATGAGAACTGTAGTTGGAGAAGGTTGTTACGTAATTTATTTGAAAAAGCCGTTGGAGATTAGGACGCTACCAGACAGTATGTTGGACAAGAAGGAAAGAAAAAGAAAGAAAATTTAGAGTATAAAGTTAGAAGATACTAAGATGATTTAAATCTGATAAAAAATTGGAGAGGAATGTTATGTAAATAATGGGACCGTATAGGGGAGTTAATCTTGTATTTCTACAAATAGTGTTGGCATATATATGTACAATCATATATACATGTATACGCACATATATACACACATTTGTTGCTGTCCATGACAAATATCGCAGACTACAGCATACACATGATCACAAAAATACAAATTTCACAACTTATGAAGTAAACACAGTAATGTTACTTGGCACATTACCTCATGAAGGTCACAGCTAGCTCTCACTACACACGCAACCATATGCTGCCATCTGTTGGTCTGCTCGAACCGCTAAGTTACGGGAAAACCTAAACACACCAGCATCGGTTATCAAGCGATGTTGCGGGGACAAACACAGATACACAACATATACACACGCATACATATATACATATGTATACATATATATGACGGGCTTCTTTCAGTTTCCATCTACCAAATCCACTCACAAGGCTTTGGTCGGCCTGAGGCTATAGTAGAAGACACTAGCCCAAGATGCCACGCAGTGGGACTGAACCCAGAACCATGTGGTTGGTAAGCAAGCTACTTACCATATAGCCACTCCTGTGCATATATATATATATATA
>NC_069008.1:2949577-2953969 GCF_001194135.2 Octopus bimaculoides
TATCAACACACACACACATGCACACACACACACATATGCACACACACATGCACACACACACACATGCACACACACACACACATGCACCCATACACACACATGCACACACACACACACCACAAAAGAAACCCAACGCCCAAAACAGCAACGGAAACATAAAAATAAACAACGAACACCTCTCTCCCACCTGCAACTTGCCCTCCCACCCCCTCCATCGTTCTGTCTCCAATAAAAGACAATCAAATAAAATTAAACCTTGGCAACAACAACAACAACAACAACAACAACAACAACAACATCAGTACAATAACAACAACAGCAACAATTGCCCTGTCTGTTTTTTTTTAACCAAAATATCTCTGCACCATTAGAATCAAGAGGTCACCTTTAACAGAACTTGATGCTAGTAATGGTAGCTGTTTTCTATGTGAGGAACATACAAGTCCGTCAACGCGATGAGGGTACCATTGTTGATGAAATTATGGTGCCTCCGTGGATAACATAAGAGTACCTCCATGTAGCTGTTCCCTTTTCTGGAAAAAGTAGGTAAATCTCCTTTTAAATTGTGCAGTCTTCTATTTTTGTCTAAAATCAAAACCACAAAAACACATAAACATATATTATAATGTAGTCCAAGATAGACAGTGTCTGAATGAAAGACAGGATGGACATCTGCTTCTTGAGCGTCTTTCATTATAAGTCTTTCAGATTAAGTTTAATCGAAGATTAATTAACAACAACAACGTCAGTACAATAACACTAACCACAACAATAGCCAATTTGTTCTTGACCCAATTATTTGTATGTCATTAGACTCAAGCGGTCACCTTTATTAGAAGCTGATGCTAATTACGGTAGCTCTACTCTGTACCAGTGGAGGCGCAATGGCCCAGTGGTTAGGGCAGCGGGCTCGCGGTCACAGGATCGCGGTTTCGATTCCCAGACCAGGCGTTGTGAGTGTTTATTGAACGAAAACACCTAAAAGCTCCACGAGGCTCCGGCAGGGGATGGTGGCGAACCCTGCTGTACTCTTTCGCCCCAACTTTCTCTCACTCTTTCTTCCTGTTTCTTGAGTAAAGCCTGCGATGGACTGCCGTCCCGTCCAGCTGAGGGGAACACATACGCCATAGAAACCGGGAAACCGGGCCCATGAGCCTGGCTAGGCTTTATTGAGCGAAAACACCTAAAGCTCCACGAGGCTCCGGCAGGGTATGGTGGCGAACCCTGCTGTACTCTTTCACCACAACTTTCTCTCCGACTCTTTCTTCCTGTTTCTGTTGTACCTGTAATTCAAAGGGTCAGCCTTGTCACACTGTGTCACGCTGAATATCCCCGAGAACTACGTTAAGGGTACATGTGTCTGTGGAGTGCTCAGCCGCTTGCACGTTAATTTCACGAGTAGGCTGTTCCGTTGATCGGATCGTCTGGAACCCTTGACGTCGTAAGCGATGGAGTGCCAGTGCCAACAACAGCAACAACTCTGTACCAGGAACATGCAAGTCTGCAGCTGAGATGAGGGTACCATTGTCAATGTAATGATGGTACCTCCACAGATGAGTCAAAAGTATTTCCACAGATGTGATGGGAGTACCTCCATGCAGCTGTTCCACTTTCTGGAAAAAGTTGGTAAATCTTTTAAATCGTGTACTGCTGTCTATCTTTGTCTAAAATCAAACAACGAAAATACATAATACAATGTAGTCCAAGATACACTATGTCTGAGTTAAAGATAGGACAGTCTGCTGCTTTTGAGCATCATTGACAATAATTCTTTCAGATTAAGATTAACTTATGGTTAAACAGGGAAAACAGCAGCAGTAGCAACAACAACAACAATAATTGCCCATCTGTTTATAAGCAAATTATTTCAACACTGTTAGAATGAAGAGGCCACCTTTAACAGAACCTGGTGCTAGTTATGGCAGCTCTACTCTATACCTGGAAAATACCAGTCTGCAGATGAGATGAGATTATCATTGCTGATGAAATGATGGTACCTTTCCAAATGAGATAAGAGTTCCTACACAGATGAGATGGGAGTACCCCTACAGATGGAGTGAAGGTACCACCACAGATCAGAGAAGAATACCTCCACAGATGAGACGAGAGTACCTTCACAAAGAATTGCCATATGAACCATCTCGACAACTCTACAATATTTCTGTGAAGAATTTTATATTTGTTTCAATTCCACAACTCATCAACAATTGTACCAAGGCGGCAATTCTTAATCATATGATTAACATTTCTAAAACCAGCCATATCCAGTTCAAATATTCCACTTGTTTCATGTCCAAGCTGGCCAGATTCAGCCTCTTACACCGATTCTACAATGTCATTCTGAAAATAAGCAAACCACATTATCAAAATCTTAAAGCTACAAGATAATGCAGGATTACTTCAAAACAGTATGAATCAGAAAGCTCTAAATTTAATAGGGAAATCTGAATGCTAATGGATTAAGCCAATTCTTAGTGGTTAGGGTATTCAGCTCACAATTGCGAGGTCATGAGTTCAATTCTTGGCGACACTTTTTTCATGTTGCTTCAGTCCACTCAGCTGGCAAAAACGAATAGGATCTTCATTCCAAAGGGCCAACCTTGTCACACTCTGTGTCACTCTGAATCTCCCTGGGAACTATGTTAAAAATATACATGTCTGTGGAGTACTCAGCCACTTGCATGTTAATTTCACAAGCTGGCTGTTCCGGTGATTGGATCAACTGGAACCCTCTTGAAGGCAATTCTATCGCAACACTCTCAAGAGACATGTTCTAGTGTAATGACATGGGCTGACGGAAAAGTTTATAGGCTGACTAAGATACTCTCTTGGAATGTAACCAAATGAGGTTTATTTTTCAATATAACCCCACCTTGTGGTCTACACATTTCTTCCATCAGCGTTACCGTTCTTGGAACCCATTGGTGAAGAAGCTTTCTTTCTGCTAGTCATAAAAAGCCATCAACAGCAGATACAACATCACCATCACCACTTTGGTACTGGTTCCCAGCCAAGCACTATTCTCATGCTGGGGAACAGATATAGCGAGCCAGCTCGGTAACAATTCTTAAAATTCATGCTTGTACCAATTCTACAGATCTATAATTTGGCAAGTCTACAACAGTTCTACTAAGTCAGCTACCAATAAATGGAGGGAAAAAAAATCTATTCTTTTATGGATTAATATGTTTGTATAAAGTAATGAGTGAAACCTCCATGTGGTAGAAACAGCAGCCAAAGACCCTCAAATCATACCTCACAGTTTTATGTATTAATATATATGCATGTATGAACTATGAGTGAGGCCTCCACGTGGTAGCTAGACCTGGTAGAAATAGCAGCCAATGGACCCTCAAATCATATCCTACAGTTTCATGTATTAATATATATGTATGTATGAACTAATAAGGCCTCCACATGATAGCTAGACCTGGTAGAAACAGCAGCCAATTCTCTATGAAATCACAGTATGCAGCCACTGTATGAATTAATGAGAGAGATCTCTACATATCATATAGACCTGATAGAAATAGCAACCAAGATTCCCTCAAATCAAACCTACTATTTTACACACACACACACACACACACACACACACACACACACACACACACACACACACAACAGTTCTACCAAGTCAGCAAGCAATAAAAGAAGAAAGAATCTATTCTTGTTAGCTGCCTATTGTGTCAGTGGTTTTATCAATATGCATGTAATTATTTATTGAGTTTTGTCAACCAAATCTGTGGCTCTGTAACATAATACAACTCTAGGGAGGAGATTCTATGTGGATAATTAGATTGCTAGAAATAGCAGCTAAATTGCCTCGTTGCATGTTATTGTGTTGAAGTAGAGGAGGATACATTGTGTGAAAAATATTGTTGTCTTAGGTGTGTAATTCTGAAGAGAATGATGATGAGATGGTCATGGGTGGAACAACTTTGATCATAGATCTGACCTGGGACTAAATAGCAACAGTAAAAGTGAAACAATACCAGCAAAACAAAACAACAACACCACCATCATCACCAACAGCAGCAACAACAGCAAACAAAACAGCACCACCACTGTTGTTGTTGTTGTTGTTGGCACTCCGTCGCTTACGACATCGAGGGTTCCAGTTGATCCGATCAACGGAACAGCCTACTCGTGAAATTAACATGCAAGTGGCTGAGCACTCCACAGACACGTGTACCCTTAACGTAGTTCTCGGGGGATATTCAGCATGACACAGTGTGACAAGGCTGACCCTTTGAATAACAGGCACAACAGAAACAGGAAGTAAGAGTGAGAGAAAGTTGTAGTGAAAGAGTACAGCAGAGTTCGCCACCACCCCCTGCCAGAATCTCGTGGAGCTTTAGGTGTTTTCGCTCAATAAACACTCACAACGCC
>NC_069008.1:2954154-2958447 GCF_001194135.2 Octopus bimaculoides
TCTACAACCACGCCAATATCACCACCACCACCACCAACAACAACAACAACAACAACAATAACAGCAAAAACAACTCTGCCACTGCCACCACCTCCATCACCACCACCACCAACAACACCAACACACAGCTGCCACTACCACCATCACCGCCACCACCATCAATCTCTGTTCTGTGGATATCACCATCATTAGTGGACATTATTTTCTCATGAGGATATCACCAATATTTTAATTATTATTAGTTGACCACTGTTTTCGTTCCATAGACGTTATTATCGCATCGTTTTTGCTTCCTGTAGTTTCACACGCAATTCAGTAGAAGCTACCAACAAATTTTTGGTTACTGCAAAATTAACCAGCCATTTCTCTGATAATTACCAGCTTCTCCAGAAAATATTTCCTCGTACTTTGATCCCTACAAGTTCACTGTCCTGTTCCATGTTTGCTATCTTTGTTTTTGACATCAATAGCTTCTTGTATCAAAAAGATTACTTAAAATTTTGGTCACTAGAAGATACTTAACCAATACAGAGAACATTATTATCATCAATGGATATTACTGATTCCTCCTGAGGTTATTTCCAGTGATTTGGTCACGGTTAGCTTGCCATTTTGGTCCATGGATCACTGTGAGTTTATGGTTTTGTTCCGTTGTAAGCAAACATCGTTTTTGACATCAATAACCTCCTTTTTGGTATGTTACCATATTTTTAGTTTCAACAAGTTTAACGGCTGGCTCAACAGACATTGCCAACTTTCCCTGAAGATATTTCCAGTGCTTTCGGTTGCTGCCAGCTTACCATTTTGATCTGTGGAAGTTACCATCGATTTTGACATCAATAATTTTTTCTTTTCTGAAGTATACCACACTTTTGGTTACAACAAGTTTACCAGCTTACTAAGCGGATATTACCATCATTTTTTGACATCAACCTCTTCCTGTTTTTTGGATATCACCATCACCAGAAAGCATTATTATTTTCCATGGATGCTACCATCGTTTTCGACATAAGTAGCTTCTTGTTTTACTGAAGTCCCTAAAATTTTTTGGTTACTACAAAATAATCAACTGCTTTTGCCAATGCTAGCATCATCAGTAACTTCCCCCTTTGTGGAAATTTCCATCCTTTTTGACTACAACAAGCTTACCTATTGTCTTAGTGGATGTTACTTTTCTCAGCAGATATTACCAACTTCTGACAATATTTTCAGTGCCTTCTTTCCGTTTTGGTCTCTGGAAGCTACTATTATTTTAACATTAATACTTTCCCATGCAATTTTATATAAGCTACCAAATTCTTTGTTACTCCATGGTTACCTGCTGATTCAATAGATGTCACCATTCTCAGAAACTATCAAAAATATTACAGCCTTCTCTTGGGGGCCATGCCAAATGTTCCTGATTCCAAACAATTTTGTTATTACTAACTCACAGAATTACCCAGTGGAGGCAACCAAGATTTCATTACAAGCTACTAACTTAGCATTCTCTCCCACAAAAGTAACGAAAACCTTGTCGATACCATGACTACTTTTCAATTCTGTAGATGCCTGGAATTCTGTAGATGCCTGGAACCAATTTTTACCATTTCCAGGTTACTATTCCATCTTGAAGACAAGATCAGTTGTTAACTACTATATCACTCATTTTGTTCCATGGATATTACTTATCTTTAATCTTTTGTCACCATACTGGCTGACCAACCTGTCCTGGTTCTGATGGATATTAATCAGTATTTTATTACCATTAGCTTAACATCAAGTTATTTCTCCCCCCCCTCTCTCTCTCTCTCTACACACACACACACATACACAAAGTATGGGGGTTTAGTTCACAGGTGATCTAAACGATTAGGTACACTAGGTAAGTGCTTATTGATATATATAATCCTCATTTTCCATATCCCCCCACCCAATTTGTCTCCGATGATGGAATATCCCATACTTCAGTTGTAAGATTTTGAATTTCTTCCTGTCATAATATTGTATATGATTTGAAATGTTTGCCTTGCCTTAATGTTTGATGTCCTGTTTAACAATTATACAATTATATATATATATATATATATATATATATATATTATGTATGTATCTATATGTATGTATAACTGCAACCACAAACCAAATGTGTCTTTTCATCTCCAACGATAAAGAGCATTTGCCATATTTTATTCCATAACTGCTATCTCTGAAGAGCACAGGGTTACATAATCGGGCTGTTGTTTAACACTTGTTTGAACCCCTAGTGCAAAGCTGGTTGGTAAGATTTGCTGTAATGGACGTATAATACTGTACATTTCAATTAATACATACATACATATAAATATATATCTATGTATATTTATATATATATAGTATATTTTGTTTATAGTGTTAGATGCACAATTACTACTGTTATGTTTAGAGCTCAACATAGATTATCCTCATCCAGTCTACTTCTAGGGTAGTGGTTTGGTCATATTTAGAAGTGTTACTGGTTATGTGGTTTCAAAAAAAAGCCACAATGGTGAAATGTATGTAGGAACTAATACAAACTTGTTTTTACCATAATTTCTCCTTTGCACACACACACACACACACACACACACACACACACACACACACACACACACACACACATGCTTGCAAATGTATTATTTAATGTATATGCTATTTTCTTTTGTCCTAGCTGTACATCTGTGAATAGTACCAAAACTATGACAGTTCTTGTATCCGGATTCTTCATAACTAGAAATGATCACCATGAAAATGAGTCTACCTGTATGTGTAGATCCCTGAATTATCAATACTTTGGTGACCACTAACTTACCAATATCATCACAGTATTTTGATCACCAAGTCTAATGCCTTGGCCACAATCCACTTGGCATCCTCTCTGTAAATGTTTCCATAGTTTTGTCATCGTTAGCTGAACGTCAAGTCTTGCAGTTACTGATATTTTAGTCACAATCTACCTTGGTATCTTCTCTGTAGATGTTATCATAGTTTAGTCAATGCTCCAAGGGAAAGGCAAAGGGGCCGATACAGCTTGGCACCTATGACGTCGCAACTCATTTCTACAGCTGAGTGAACTGGAGTAATGTGAAATAAAGTGTCTTGCTCAAGAACACAACACACAGCCTGGTCGGGGATTCGAACTCACAACCTCACAATCGTAAGCTCGATGCTCTAACCACTGAGCCATGCACCTTCACACTGGTGGCATGGAGAGGGGAGGCTGGTATGCATGGGTGACTGCTGGTCTTCCATAAACAACCTTGTCCGGACTTGTGCCTGGAAGGGTAACTTTCTAGGTGCAATCCCATGGTCAGTCATGACCGAGGGAGGTTTCAGTAGTCACTGCTAGCTTAACACTAAGTCTTGTGGTAGTTACTAATTCTTTCGCCACTATCTACCTTGGCATTTTCTTTGTAGATGTTACCATACTTTTGTCCCCACCACCTCACCATTAAGCTCTGTGTACACCACAAATAATTTGGTCGCAGACAAGTGCTGCCTTCTTTCCTGTATATGTTACAATTGTTTCATCTCCCAAATAAGCTTAACGTTATCTCCTATGGATGTTACCGAAACTGCTTACTGCCAGATTACCACCACTTTCAATTGATATCACCAACTTTCCTTCATCAAATCCAATCTATTGATTTTACCAGTATTTTGTTAACAAAAGGTTACCAATTCATATCATTGTTACCTGACATTGATTCCAATACTTTATTGGTTCCTGTTTTCTGGATATCACCAATGTTTTCTTACCAACAGTTAACGACAGACCTTGTCTTACTATTATAATCTTACTCTATATAACTTGAATCCTGCACTGAATATTTTAAAATTTATTTTGTCTAATGCAATATATTTTAAATTTTGTACTATATATTATATACACCCCCTTTAATTTTTAATTTGCATCAGATATGTTTCTATTTTGCACTATATATAAATTTTGGCTGCAGTCAAATAACTGAAATAAGCAAAAGAATAAGAGAATAAAAAAATACAATATATTCTAAATTTTGCATGAGATATTTTAAACTTTGCACTATATATATATATCAAATTTTGCATTATATATATTTAAAATTTTGCTCTATACATACTTTAAATTTTGCACTCTATATATCTTAAATTTTGTATTATATATATATTTCATCACTTTATTCCTTTATTTATATCTAATACAATTTATATCCTAAATTTTGCACATAAATTCCTAAATGTACTTGTTATCTATTTTTAATTTTATACTTTCTACCTTTAACTTTGCATTTTATAATTCAAATACTGCTCCAT
>NC_069008.1:2959091-2962746 GCF_001194135.2 Octopus bimaculoides
ATATATATATATATATATATATATAATTTTGCTGTATATATCTCAAATTTTGCACTATATATATTCTAAATTTTGCTCTCTCTATATATCTTAAATTTTGTATTATATATATATTTCATCACTTTATTCCTTTATTTATATCTAATACAATTTATATCCTAAATTTTGCACATAAATTCCTAAATGTACTTGTTATCTATTTTTAATTTTATACTTTCTACCTTTAACTTTGCATTTTATAATTCAAATACTGCTCCATATTACATTTTATAATTTTGTTATATTTCACATATATTCTACTCAATATATTTTGAATTTAACACTATATATTTTTAATTTTGTTCCATTTTGCGTAATGCATTTTAAATTTTGCATCAAGTGTTCTTAGTTTTGTTCTGTTTTTTGTTTTAAATATTGCACAACATATATTTAATTTTTGTAATACATATTTTTAATTTTGCCTTTTAATTTTTAATTTCACATTGTACATTTTGAATTTTGTTCTATATATTTTCATAAATTTGTTCGTTTTTAATTGTAATCTTTGCACTTATTTTTAATTGTGCATTATATATTTATGTAATTTTCGTTTTTTTTTTTGCTTGTTTGTGTTTGATAGTCTTTTATTATCATTATTTTTCATCATTTTCGAAGGTGGAGGGAGCGATTTTTTTTTCCTTCGCAGAAGCAAAAATCATTGAATGAGTTTTTTTGTGATTTGTAACTGACAATTTAGAATGAATGTTGATAGCTGATTGCTGATTGATTTATGAATAACATAAACAAGAAACAATATCAAGATAGATGCTATTATTACTAGAAATAATTGACAATTGTTGTTTGTTCAGTGATTGTGGATTGATGGTTAATGAGTGACGATTGACACACACCAAAGAAATCACAGTCGTGGCATCTTAACAGAAGATATTGTTGATTCATGGTTAACGAAAGATGATTCACACGTTTGACAGATACACCAAAACAAACCAAAGTAGGGACATTTTGATAGAAGGTATTGTTTGACTGATTGCTAATGAGTGATGATTGACACATACTTGACAGATTCACTAAAACAAACCCAAAAATATTCAATAGGGACATTTTAACAAGGTATTGTTGATTGATTATTAATGAGTGACGATTGACACACGACAGCTGCATCAAAACAAGCCAAAAAGCATTCAATAAGGACATTTTAACAGAAGGTATTGTTGATTGAAATGATAATGAATGCCAGAAATGATGGTTGGACTGATGTAACCCCTGGCAACAGCAATGGTGTTGGTGTGAGTGGAAAGAGGATGACCACAGAGGTCACAAAGCCAGAACCCTCGTTAATGAGGCGGTCAAGCTTTTTTGTCCAGAATGCAGAGAGAGCGAAAGAAATAAGCACTATGCCTTCACTTCTTGGCTTATTGGCATCTAAAAGAATGGCCAAGAAAATCTCGACCCGTCTGTATGAAAGACGCCATGGTCAGAACATGGTGGGAGTGGCTGCAGCGACGACAACATCAGGTGTAGCAACCACAGCAGCAGCAGCAGCACCTGGGACCTCACTGGGAATGGGCGCCAAACATGAGCCAACTTACAGAATGGAACCACTGAGACGATTCCCAAAAGAGACGAGCCCATTGGCAGTGATAAAACGCACCCTTGCTGAGAACCTACGCAATGTGGAGTATGCGCCGAAAGCGGGAGCCAGACTGGTCATGTATCTGAGCGATGAGATCAGGGACTATGTGAAAGCACTGGAGTTTGACCGTTACAAGATTGTCTGCTATGTGGTTCTGGGTGAAAAGAAAGACCAGGATGCAACGGTGAGCAGCCGGTGTTCATGGGACGACCGGACTGATGGTTGTGCCTGCTACACATATGAAGCAAACAGCTGGTACTGTACGGCCATTGTGTATGGTATCTATAAGGAATAGAGCAGGAAGAAATATGTAATATGAAATGTATTCCAGAAGTCTTGAGAGTTTTGCAGGAGAGACATTACTTTCAAACAAGTACAAAACTCTAATCTCTTTCGAAGTAGGGTCTCCTGACTGAATTGCATTTTTTGTAGCACTCCAGCCACTTTGTAAAAGTCCTCAAAGTGAAGGCGTCTGGGACCCTTGTGACAGCCTCTTTCTTCTTCAAAATGATTTCTCCTGAAGTTCTCTTTCAGCTTGTGGAACAACCAAAGATCACAGGGAACAAGGTCAGGACTTTAGGAAACATTGAAAGACAATCTGATAACACAAAGCAGAGGCTACAATACAAAGGACATTCCAGAAGTCTTGAGACTGTTCCAGGAGAGACATTTATTGATATCAAACAAATACAAAGACTTTAATCTCTTTCAAAGTAGGACCCTAAGACTTCAATGCACTTGTAGCATTCCAGCCACTTTGTGAAGGAGCCATGGAAATCCTCCGAAGTGAAGGTGTCCATGATCCTTATCACATCCTCCTTTGCAGTCAAAACAACTGCATCTGAAGTTTTGCATTAGCTTGAAGAACAGCCAAAAATTACAGGGAGAAAGGTCTGGACTGTAGCGAGAGTAAGGGGTAGATTTGATGCCCATCTCTATCAAATAGTTGGTTACCAGAATGGAATGGTGACAAGCAGAGTTTAGCAGGATTTGTTCAAAGTGGCTATTACAGCCATCTGCTTCAATCTGAAATAATAAAAGTTGGCAGGTCAGCTTATTAGATGTAAAGTAATGATATGCTAAAACAATAATAATAATAATAATAGTAATAATAATAATAATAATAATAATAGTAATAATAATAATAATAATAATAATAATAATAATAATAATTTTGGACAGTTATAACTGCTTCTAAAAAAAGCCTCAAAACTTCTCGAATGCACCTCATATTACATGTTGATTGATATTGTGACTTAGGGAACATCATCATAAACACTATTACAACATTAATAAGCATATACACACGTGTGTGCGCGCACACACACACACACACACACACAGCACAAGTACATAAACACCCTGTACGTCTGGCCATTAGTCTGTATACTTTTATCCTTTCGCTATATTGTCATCTGCTGCTATTCCATCTTTATTGGTATATCACCAAAAAATATCCACAAAGTGACATTTTAGGGAAACACAATCTTACATAAAGTCATATGATGTTGTATATTGTTGTTACATGTCAAACTGTATATTGTATTTTTATTAATAAAATGTTGCTATGGAAACATATGTAGTAATACCCAATATACACACTTGTTTCATCTTTGTTATCATTATTATTATTATTATCATTATTATCATTATTATTATTATTATCATTATTATCATTATTATTATTATTATCATTATTATTATCATTATTACAGAATGGCACACTTCTTTTAATTTTGACTCTATATCTTCAGCGGGGGTTACCTCAATCCTTTATATATTATCATTATTATCATTATTATCATTATTATTATTATTATTATCATTATTATTATTATCATTATTATTATCATTATTACAGAATGGCACACTTCTTTTAATTTTGACTCTATATCTTCAGGGGGAGTTACCTCAATCCTTTATATATTATCATTATTGTTATTATTATTATTATTATTATTATTATTATTATTATCATTATTGTTATTATTATTATTATTATTATTATTATTATTATTATAC
>NC_069008.1:2963600-2965726 GCF_001194135.2 Octopus bimaculoides
TTGTTATCATTATTATTATTATTATCATTATTATCATTATTATTATTATTATCATTATTATCATTATTATTATTATTATCATTATTATTATCATTATTACAGAATGGCACACTTCTTTTAATTTTGACTCTATATCTTCAGCGGGGGTTACCTCAATCCTTTATATATTATCATTATTATCATTATTATCATTATTATTATTATTATTATCATTATTATTATTATCATTATTATTATCATTATTACAGAATGGCACACTTCTTTTAATTTTGACTCTATATCTTCAGGGGGAGTTACCTCAATCCTTTATATATTATCATTATTGTTATTATTATTATTATTATTATTATTATTATTATTATCATTATTGTTATTATTATTATTATTATTATTATTATTATTATTATACATGTACACACACGCACGCACACACTACTTCCTTTGTACCCAAAGCAGATGACACTGTTGAGAGAAGCTGGTGTACAAATCTGGTAAATCTGATATAATGAATTCAATCCACTTCAGTTTCTTTGAGTGATTTGGAAACTAGCGGTAACATGATTTCACTGTGTTCTACATTGATAAAAATAAATAAACTTATATTTGCTATACATTGTCAAATAAAAAAATTTTGATCACTGTGGGTGTGTGTGTGTATATATCATCCTCATCGTCCTTTAATGTCCACTTTCCATGCTGGCATGGGTTGGACGATTTGACCAGAGCTGGCAAGTTGGAGAGCTGGACTAGGTTCCAGTCTGACCTGGCCATGACTCTATGGCTGGATGCGCTTCCTAATGTCAACTACTCTACAGAGTGTATTGGGTACATTTCATGTAGCACCAGCACAGGGCTCTCGCAGGTGAATCCCCTTCATCAGAAGGAGTAGCATTAACACTTCTGCCATGGAAGATGGCTCTTCTTGAGTCATATAAGGAGGATAAGACCATTATTTAGAATAACGATCATATCAAATGGCCAGCATGGAAAAAAACCTTGTGAGTGGATTTGGTAGACAGAAACTGAAAAAAGTCCATCGTATATATATTTAGGCACAGGAGTGGGTGTGTGGTAAGAAGTTTGCTTCTCAATCACATGTTTCTGGGTTCAGGCCCACTGCATGGCACCTTGGGTAAGTGTCTTCTACTATATCATTCCTAAGGTATTTTTTGATATTATTGTTATTATTAGTATTATTTTTCAGGTCACTGCCTAGAATTGAACTCGGAATCTTGGGGTTAAGAGCACGGGCTACTAACCCCAAGATTCCGAGTTCGATTCCAGGCAGTGACCTGAATAATAATAATAATAATAATAATAATAACATTGAAAAATACCTTAGGAATGAGAACCCAGATTCGAAATTTCTCGAAGACACCTGATGAAGGCTGGAGGGTGTATCAGCTGAAACGTTGTGTTAACAAACAAGATGAGGACAAATATCCATCAAATGTAAATAATGTAAATAATTCCTCATCTCTTAAATACAGAACTGAATAATAATAATAACAACAACAACAACAACAGCATCGAAAAAATACCTTAGGAATGAGAACCCAGGTTCGAAATTTCCCCAAGGCACCTGATGAAGGCTGGAGGGTAAATCAGCCGAAACGCTGTGTTAACAACAAACAAGATGAGGACAAATATCCGTCAAATGTAAATATTGTAAATAATTCCTTATCTCTTAAATACATAACTGAACTTTGAACTGTATGCCAGAAAATATGGTATTGACCATACAGATGTAGGCATGGCTGCTTCACAACCACATAGTCAAGGGTTCAAACCTTGGGTAAGTCTCTTCTACTATTGCCAAAACTGTGTGAATGGATTTCATAGATGGAAAGTGAGAGGAATCTATTGTATAGATTATTCTCTTATTTGTTTCAGTCATTTGACTGTGGCCATGCTGGAGCACCACCTTTAGTCGAGCAAATCGATCCTAGGACATATGTATATTGATAAAATAAATACCAGTTGTGCACTGGGGTTGATGTAATCTACTTAGCCGCCTCCTCAAAATTGCTGGTCTTGTGCCAAAACTTGACAGCAGTATTTCAAGTACAAATCTAGAACATTCTAAAATCTTCTAGAACAAATCTAGGACATTCAACGCTGCTCTA
>NC_069008.1:2966171-2967276 GCF_001194135.2 Octopus bimaculoides
TGGTGAGGGGCATCGTTGGTTGGTTTTATATTTCTACTTTATTTTTAAGAAATGTGGGAATAGGTTGGTGGAGCAGGGTAGCAGTTAGGGGATTTATGTATATCTGCTATTCGTTATTTGAGTGTTATATAAATTCGTTATATGCGTGTGTGAATATGATTTTTTTTTTTTAAACAAAATGTTACAATAGATGCAGGTGTGGCTGTGTGGTAAGAGGCTTGCTTCCCAACCACATGGTTCTGGGTTCAGTCCCACTGAGTGACACCTTGGGCAAACATCGTCTATATAACTGCAGGCTGACTAAACACGTGTGAGTGGATTTGGTAGACGGAAACTGAAAGAAGCACGTCGTGTGTATAGCTGTTTCAGTCATTAAACTGAGGTCATGCTGGGGCATCATGCTGAAGAACTTTTAATCAAATGAATTAACCCTAGTACTTACTTTTTTTTAAAGCCTGGTACTTATTATATCAGTCTCTTTTTGCTGAACCGCTAAGTTACAAGGATGTAAACAAACAAACACTAGTCATCGAGTGGTGATGGAAGACAGACACAAAGACACACATATCTACAATTTCATATATTTATGTGTGTGTGTGTGTGTGGCTTTATATTGTGTCTAGCCACCTTTTACCCAGAAACCATTGGTCTACAGGTACTGTTACAGCTAGAAAGGGTACAGTAGACTCCCTTGCTCACACTCTATGGACAGGGGTCATGCGTTGGTAGCCAGCTAGACAAGATGTTTTTCTGGGTCTAAAAAAATAGTAACATCGTCTTCCATAGAACTGAAACAAGTAAAAGAATAAAAGATAAATATTTTATTTCTTTATTGCCCACAGGGAGCTAAACACAGAGGGGACAAACAAGGAAAAACAAAAGGATTAAGCTGATAACATTGACCCCAGTGTGTCAGTGGTACTTATTTAATCGACCCTGAAAGGATAAAAGGTAAAGTCGACCTTGGTGGAATTTGAACTCGGAACGTAAAGACAAACGAAATACCGTTAAGTGTTTTGCCCGGCATGCTAACGTTTCAGCCAAACTCTAAGCATGTATTGAGTCCTATACACAATTAATGTTCATTGTTTTTATGTATTTAACC
>NC_069008.1:2967302-2968963 GCF_001194135.2 Octopus bimaculoides
CCCCCCCCCCCAAAAAAAAAAAACTAAGCTCTGATGAACAGCTGCCTCTATGCTAAATTTCCGGCTGGATCTGTTGTTAATTCTCATCTTTCTGATGACATCCAGGAATGGATCTAGAAAGAACCATTTGGTATTCAAACTGGCAATATCTGGCCCAGATATTCTACCGTTTTTATGTTCATAGTGGCCAGATCCTGCCTCTTACACTTACCCTACAATGTCATTCTGAACATAAATAATCACATTATCAAAATCTCGAAGCCTGTAAGATAATGCAGGATTAATTCAAAATAATGTGAATAAATAAACATTACATTTGATAGAGGAATCTGAATGCTAAAGGGTTACACTGGTCATATCTGGTCCAAATATTCTCCCTGTTTTATGTTCATACTGGCCACATCCAGCCTCTCACACCTACCCTACAATGCCATTCTAAAAATAAGCAACCATCACCAAGGCCTCAAAGCTATGAGATAATGCAGGATTAATTCAAAGCAATGTGAATAAATAAGGATTACATTTGACACAGGAATCTGAATGCTAAAGGGTTAAAACAAGACCATATCCAGTTCTATATTTAAGAGATGAGGAATTATGTACATTATATACATTATTTACATTTGACGGACATTTTGTTTGTTGTTTGTTGTTAACACAACATTTCAGCTGATATACCCTCCAGCCTTCATCAGGTGTCTTGAGAAAATTTCGAACCTGGGTTCTCATTCCTAAGGTATTTTTCGATGTTATTATTATTATTATTATTATTATTATTATTATTATTATTATTATTATTATTATTATTATTATTATTATTATTATTATTATTATTATTATTATTATTCAGTTCTATATTTAAGAGATGAGGAATTATTTACATTATTTACATTTGACAGATATTTGTCCTCATTTTGTTTGTTGTTAACACAACGTTTCGGCTGATATACCCTCCAGCCTTCATTATTATTAGTGTTGCTTAAATGTTTTGCTAAAATTGCTGTTTCTTTTCAGATATGATCAGAAAAAGGTAATAAAAAATTCATTAAAATTATAGATCTATCGGACTTTGAGAGAGGGCAAATTGTTGGTGCTCGTATGGCAGGGGCTAGCATAATGAAAACAGCTGAAATGTTTGGTGTTTCAAGAAGTACTGTCCAAGCTTGTAGAGATACCTGACAGCTGTTCTGGGACTGACATCAACTTGTTCTGCTATGTCAGAATCCTTGCAATGAGGATTATCCTCCGCACTTCTCTTAACAAATCGAAGGTCCTGTCAGAGGGCCCTGGGTTGACCTGGGCAAGGTGATGTGATCTCTTTCCCCTCTCTGGTGAATTGCACAATCACTCTCTTAACAAGCAGGACCTCAAGGTTTTCTGCAATTTTACAGCAAGTCCACCTTCACATTGACCCCACAATACAACCTCTTCGAAATTCGGAGAGTTCCAAGGCTTCTTTTTCTTTGTGACATGATTAAACAATAACATATACAACCTGAAACATAAAAATGTCAATAAAAAATATAAACCTTTTCAAATTAAAATAATAAGCACAAAAACAATGTTTTATGGCATGTCTATTTACTTCTGTCATGTCTGTATATACATCTATATATGTATGTATGCATATATATATATATATATATATATATATATATATA
>NC_069008.1:2970318-2970574 GCF_001194135.2 Octopus bimaculoides
CATCATCATTATTGCTGCACTTGTTATTGTTATTATTATCCTTGTTGTTGTTGTTGTTGTTGTTGTTGTTGTCGTATTGGTTATTGTTATTATTACTGTGGTCGTTATTGTTCTTTTGCGCGAGGTGTCAGACGAATCGTTAACGAACTTAATCAGACGAGCACAATTAAACGAGGAAATATTTATAGACAATGCACTCGTTTCTGCGAAAAATTCGGTGAAGAAAGAAATTAGAATAAAAATCGAGAACTGAAGC
>NC_069008.1:2971115-2972216 GCF_001194135.2 Octopus bimaculoides
GTGGAGCTTTTTAGGTGTTTTTCGCTCAATAAACACTCACAACGCCCGGTCTGGGAATCGAAACCGCGATCCTATGACCGTGAGTCCGCTGCCCTAACCACTGGGCCGTTGCGCCTCCACAATCAAGGAGGTAGTATGTGTTCAAAAGCATATTGGTCATGACCATCCAGACATTTCCACGTCTGCAAGGAGCTCAGGACTACATTATCATCTGCTGCACCAATTTTTTTTTTCTTTTTTTTTTTTGGTTAAGACCGTAGGCATGAGCTTTGAGGGATATTTGGCTGCTATATCTATCAGGCTCTGTTTCATTAGCTCATGCATATATTCGTACATAAAACAGTAAGGCGTGACTTGTGAGAGACTTGGCTACCAGATAGAGGCCTGTCCCATTGGCTCTCATGCGTACATATATATACTTGTATATATATAATGCAAGAAAGTTAGGGGTTGTGAATCCAACCCACTAAGGAATAATATCTATCCAATATACTGCTGGAAGAATACCCAATTTTAATTACACTAGTGTTTTTTCCTTGTGTTACCAAGTGCAATAAATGGGTGTGGGTAAAAAGATATTTTACTATTAATTTATATAGCAATAATAACAATATACAAACACATGCGACATATTATATCATATTGTGCTCTTAGTTAACAAATAAACTGGTAAATTGACACAATACAATGTCTGCAAGTTGATGAATACCACCTATTCCCCTCCATTTTCTTATTGCTATACATATATACATATATATATACTTATATGTTGGATTGGTGCATAATTATTGCAGCTTTTTTTTCAACAAATTTTATTCAGCAAAAAACAATAACAACATGTAACAAAAACATCTTTAAATGATTATTCATGTTCACCATCTACTTCAATTACTACTTCCCATTTGCTTGGCAGACGTTCAGAAACAAACAGATTCTCGTCCCGGCCGACCTAGGCCCTCGGAAAGGAAGCTTCACTGTTTGAAGAGAATTGTGGAAAACAAACCCTGATCGAAGGCTTTTGACATTGCAAAACAGCTTATATATATATACACATATATATACATACATACATATATATATATATATATATATATATATATA
>NC_069008.1:2973879-2974863 GCF_001194135.2 Octopus bimaculoides
TAGAAACGATTATTTATTGTCATTTAAAATTATTTAATGTTCTCTCTCATTCCTGTGTGTTCGCAAATATTCAAACTGCCTTCCTTCACTTTCCAAACGAAGCTGATAACATCCAACAATGGATTCGAAAGCATTGCCAAACATTTCATTTGGAATTGCAAGACATTGTATTCGAATTTCATTTTTCAAATCATCAAATGTCACCGGTTTTGCAGCGTAAACCTTATCTTTGAGATGTCCCCATAAAAAAAATCCATCGGCATGAGGTCTGGGGAAAGTGCAGGAAATTCAACGCTACCTCTCCTCCCAATCCATTTGTTTGGATTTGTTGCATCGAAGTAAGCCCGTACATCACAAAAGACAATACATTAGTAATCGTCTGTCAAAACGTGAGTACATCTTTTTGGGGCATCCTGTATGTATATATATATATATATATATATATATATGTATATATCTGTATGTCTGTGTTTGTCGCCCCGCCATTGCTTGACAACCGACGTTGGTGTGTTTACATCCCTGTAATTTAGTGGTTCAGCAAAAGATACCAATAGAATAAGTACTAGGCTTACAAAGAATAAGTCCTAGGGTCGTTTTGTTTGACTAAAGGTGGTGCCCCAGCATGGCCACAGTCAAATGACTGAAACAAGTACAAGAATAAAAGAATATATATATATATATACTATTTTGGTTCAGACACTCCTACAATTTTCTAAGTTCTTCATATTATACAGATCTTTTAACTCCCTGAGGAACAAAACTTTGCCATGCAAAGACCATTCTGATAGAATTACTAAGCATTCGGTTTAAATATGAAACCTGCTCTCTACTGGGTCTGTTTATTTTTGTGTTAATGTGTTTCATGGACGTGCGTGTGTGTGTGTGTGTGTGTGTGTGTGTGTGTGTGTGTGTGTGTGTGTGTATTCATGCATACATATCATACACACACATAGACACACACACACTTACATATATATATATATA
>NC_069008.1:2976426-2977429 GCF_001194135.2 Octopus bimaculoides
CAGTAGCAAGAGGAATTTGAAGATTTTCAGCAATTTTTCGCTGGTTAAGACCAGCCTCGGATTGCCCGACAATATGACCTCTTTGAAAATCTGACAGTTCTGCTGAATATTTTGTGCGTGGCCTGGTTACTCTTTGCAAATGTTTAATATAATGGCACCTGGAATGAAAAAGAATAATTGCATTGTAAATTCTACACCACTGAAAACATATTAAGACGCTTAGATCAGAAATTTTGAAAATTAAAGGTGTCTATTTACTTCCTGCATGTCTGTGTATATATAAATGAGGGAAATGGAATATAGAGTTGGCAAGAATCTTTATACATAGCAATAATTATAATGATACAGAACGTGAAGACTTGTTCATGCTCAAAATTTATTTCCTCTTAGTTTGCAGTTTTATTCAGCATAATTTTTTATGATCACAATGACCATAAAAATATGCTGTATAAAATTGTAAACTAAGAGGAAATAAAATTTTGAGGATGAACAAGTCTCCATAATCTATATCGTTATAATTATTGCTAATATACACTCCAGACAATATTATCGTCCAGTGAAGCAAACATGGAATTACCCATTAGAGAAATTTGCAGAGTGAATGACAACTAATAGCTGTCATAGACATTAAATACAAATCGATGCAGTTAGCCGTAATCAGGAACATAACTGAGAGCCAGTATGATATCTACTTGGATGATATCTCCCTCCAAACTTACATTAATATACATGTGCATGTGTGTGTGTATGTGTGTGTGTGTGTTGTCACTCTATCTTTTAGTGATAATCGTTGGTGTGAAAAAGACAACGAAATGAACCGAGCAAGGGTTCAGTTAAGAGTTATGTCCCTTGGCACCAAAACACTGCCCCTTAATTTGGTAAGAGCTAATGCACGAAACCCTTGGCCCTTTAGTCATGTCGTTTCTAATATATATATTTACATACACACACATATGTATATATCTATATCTATATCTATATATATATATATATATATATATAT
>NC_069008.1:2983445-2984934 GCF_001194135.2 Octopus bimaculoides
GTCATCATCACCATCACCACGACCACCATCATTATCATCATCGCCATCAACATCATCGCCATCATCATCATCATCATCATCACCACCACCACCACCACCACCACCACTACCACCACCATCACCCTAGGAAATACCATTTCCTGTTGGCCTTGACACATTTCCTGTGCCCTTATGTTTTCTGAAACTAGTCTCTGGATGCTGGCTTTGCCGGGTGGAGGTGCTTATCTCCCCCCTTTGAAAACATAGGGACACAAGAAATGTGTCAAGGCCAACAGGAAAAGGTGTTTCCTAGGGTTAAATAACAGATTCTAAACCTTGCTTCCACACCTGAAATTTCTTCTCTAGTTCCATTGGTGATTCAAGGGTCACCAGCCTAGAGGAGCTCCCCAGGGGCAGCCCCCACTAGATGTAGTAATGGCTGTGTGGTGAGGAGTTTTGCTTCACGACCAGGTGGTGCAGTAATATCAGAGAAAGGTTGACAGCGAAGATAGTTTTTGTGAATGGAAGGTGTACAGGTAAAATTGACACTAAAAATGTACAAAAAATAGACCCCAGCAAATGCCAGTGGAGTAAGCTTGAAGTATTGGGTTGCCAACTAATACATTTCTAAATCTCTCAGAGAGATTTATGCAGTAGTGGCACGATGAAGTGATGGATTTGGTAGATGGAAACTGAAAGAAGCCCGTCGTATATATGTATATGTTTGTGTATGTTTGTCTCCCCCAACTTCGCTTAACATCCAATGCTGGTGTGTTTAACGTCCCCGTAACTTAGTGGTTCGGCAAAAGAGACCGATAGAATAAGTACTAGGCTTACAAAGAATAAGCTCTGGGGTTGATTTGCTTGACTATATAGGCAGTGCTCCAGCATGGCCACAATCAAATAACTGAAACGAGTAAAAGAGTATATGTATACATATATACATATGTATATGTGTGTGTATGTGTATGTTGTGTGTCTGTGTTTGTCCCCCCAACTTCGCTTGACAACTGATGCTGGTGTATTTAAGTCCCTGTAACTTAGCGGTTTGGCAAAAGAGACCGATAGAATAAGTACTAGGCTTACAAAGAATAAGTCCTGGGGTTGATTTGATTCGACTAAAGGTGGTGCTCCAGCATGGCCGCAGTCAAATGACTGAAACAAGTAAAGAGTATAGTTTTTTCACTCTTATCTTTTATTCATCCAACCACGTGCTTTCACATACCAACTTTCTCACCTATATATATATATATATATATAACAATTAGAAAATGGAGGATAATATGCTGAACCCAACTACTTGTAGACGGTGTATCCCGTTGAATTCATTAATTTAATTCATAGCAAAAGTGACAAAAAAAGAAAGAAAAAGAAAGAAAGAACCAAAGCACAGGTGTCCATGGCAAACTATGTTATTTTGCCAACCTGGTTTACATATAGAAGTACAAAGTACATAAGGAATTAGAGGATGAACAGAAGTTTAATCTTACAGCTGTTTCGGCCTAGTTTT
>NC_069008.1:2985181-2988209 GCF_001194135.2 Octopus bimaculoides
ATATATATATATATATATATATATATATATATATATATATACATATACACACGCATACACACAACAACCTTCTTTCATAATCTGTCTACCAAATCTCAGATTTACTATAAGCCCCAGGCTTTGATCGGCCAGGGGCTGTACTAGAAGAAACTTGCACATGGTGTCGTGCAGAGGGACTGAACCGCAACTATGTGGTTGGAAAGCAAACAACTTACCACACAGCCACGCCAGAGCCTGTAGCTTCCAAGCACATTAACACCTGCGCTTGTGTATGCATACAGGGTGGGCCAAAAGTGACGCACCGTGACAGTTGACACTATATTACATAATTATTATCATTATTGTTATTATTCATTTTGCTCATCATGTACACGTACATGTGTATTCGTCTTTATTTTTATATATTATATTCAATTTGAATAAAAATTGGAAAATTGAAGCAGGTCTTTCAAGACTGTGGAGCATACTGATTGCAATTATTGGTGCGTTACTTTTGGCCCATGCTATATGTATGTGTGTATGTATATATATATATATATACACATATGTATATGTATATATACATATGTATATCTATCTATATATATATGTATATACATATATATATATACATATATATACATATGTATATGTATATATACAAATGTATATCTATATATATATGTGTGTGTGTGTGTGTGTGTATGTATGTATACACAGACACACACATAGCTATAAAACTTTACAATTTTTATAACTTAGTTGGGCATATGATTAAATTAAATTACTCTACGAAAATCATTCAGAAACCTAATATATCTATTTTGTCAACATCAATCAACAGTTTATTAATTTACAAAAAAGAAATTGATAACTATAACATAAAACAGCCAAAGTTTATTCAGCTAAAACTGGTTCCATGTAGACGACTTGCATGCTAGGAGAACTAATATAATTTAGTAGCATAATGGAGAATTAGCTGCAAAATATATTAGACAAGCTTCTAAGTCATATCAAGGCTTGTGTCTATATAATAACAGTAAGAGGCATTGAATATTAACCATTTCAGGAATATATTTAAAAAATATATACAGGAGTGGCTGTGTGGTAAGTAGCTTGCTTACCAACCACATGGTCCCGGGTTCAGTCCCACTGCGTGGCATCTTGGGCAAGTGTCTTCTACTATAGCCTCGGGCCGACCAAAGCCTTGTGAGTGGATTTGGTAGACGGAAACTGAAAGAAGCCCGTCATATATATGTATATATATATGTATGTGTGTGTCTGTGTTTGTCCCCCCAACATCGCTTGACAACCGATGCTGGTGTGTTTATGTCCCCGTAACTTAGCGGTTCGGCAAAAAGAGACCGATAGAATAAGTACTAGGCTTCTAAAGAATAAGTCCTGGGGTCGATTTGCTCGACTAAAAAAAAAGGCGGTGCTCCAGCATGGCCACAGTCAAAAGACTGAAACAAGTAAAAGAGTAACTAAACTTATAGGAATTAAAATTGTATCAGGATTTATAGTTATCACACACATAGAAATATATCTTTTAATTTTTACCTGTTTCAGTCATTAGACTGATATATATATATATATATATATAGGTGCAGGTGTGGCCGTGTGGTTAGAAGCTTTCTTCCAAACCACATGGTTCCGGGTTCAGTCCCATTGTGTGGCACCTTGGACGAGTATCTTCGACTATAACCTTGGGCCGACCAAAGCCTTGTGAGTGGATTTGGTAGATGGAAACTGAAAGAAGCCCGTCGTATATATATATGTGTGTGTCTGTGTTTGTCCCCCCAACATCGCTTGACAACCGATGGTGGTGTGTTTACGTCCCCGTAACTTAGCGGTTCGGCAAAAGAGACAGATAGAATAAGTACTAGGCATCCAAAGAATAAGTCCTGGGGTTGATTTGCTCGACTAAAGGTGGTGCTCCAGCATGGCCACAGTCAAATGACTGAAACAAGTAAAAGAGTAAAAGAGTATATAATATATAGGATAGGAAAATTATAGAAATTTTTCTACCAGTGGCCTAGCATGTAGAAAATAGTCAATAGACCATAAATTATTCATATAAAATTAGTGTACATTTAAACACAAAAGAGGTGACCCTGACAGGACACCTAACATGCTAGAAGGAGCAGTCAAAATCCAAACCACAGGAGAGAGACCGCGGCTCTGGTAGTGATCCCACTTGGATGGTGCTGTCAGCACTCCACTGGCACGAGTGCCAGTCATCAAATTTGGTTCAGTTTCAATCTCATCTCTTAAATATAGAACAGTCTAGACTTGTTTGCTTAGAAGCTTTTTTTTCGCCTTCTATAAATTTCTCGGTAACATGCAGAAGCATTTGGTTATGGTAGTAGAAACTTTTGCACTTTGTTCAAAATTTATATCTACTACAAAATAATAAAACTCATAAACCCCAGGGTCTCGTAACGCAGGTCCTTGTAAAGAAAGGTATTACCGTACTGCTGCTGTTGCAAATAAACATCTTTAAAAGAAATAAACTTAATATTTCATGTAAGACACAAAGACATTGGGTGAAATTGTAGAATTTATTGGAAAAACAATCAACAGAATTGGAATTATAAGGATTTGAAAACAATGAATAAATGGAGGACATTTTAACATTTCAGTCAAAATCTCTGCTGATTCTTATAAAATTCACCAATTTGACAGAAAAATAAATTAAGATTTCAAAAAAGAAAGAAGCACTGAAAATAATTTTTTTTACATGATTTTTTTTTTTTTTTTAACCTCGGGATATAAAAATATGACACCATTGGTACAGACAAAAAAAAAAAAATGTAAAAGATGGTGTTAAATACCACCAGGCATTTTGTCCCCGAAAATTCATTGGAACTTAATTTACATTACCAACAGTGGAGGAGTAAAGAAGGCAAAAACTGACCCAGGTAGGAATTGAACACAGAATGTGAAATAGAAAACTTGTCAATGAGAAGATGCTTGTGTTGACAAATATATTCTACGCGATGCTACATGTGTTCTGTTGCTTGAACCCTGGTTGTGAGATGAGCTAAAA
>NC_069008.1:2988377-2990476 GCF_001194135.2 Octopus bimaculoides
TAAAAAGAATTTTGCATAATCGTATGAATTTCTATGTGTAGAGTACAAATTCGCAAACATTTTCTAGAAATTTCCAATTTTTAAAAAAAAGGTACGAGGGGTTATATGCCATACATTAAACAGAATTTACATTTGATGGATATTTGTCCTCATCTTGTTTGTTAACACAACATTTCACCTGATATACCCTCCAGCCTTCATCAGGTGTCTTGGGGGAAATTTCAAACCTGGGTTTTCATTCCTAAGATATTTTTTTGATATTATTATTATTATTATTATTATTATTATAATTCAGGTCACTGCCTGGAAGTGAACTTGGAATCTTGAGGTTAGTAGCCTGTGCTCTTAACCACTACACCATATGGTGTAGTGGTTCAATTCTAGGCACTGACCTGAATAATAATAATATCGAAATCAAATCAAATTTGATGACTTCAACCTGAGCCAGTGGAACACTAAGAGCACCATCCAAGCGTGATCGCTGCCAGAGCAGCTGACTGGCTTCCGTGCCAGTGGCACGTAAAAAGCACCACTTGAGCGTGGCCGTTGCCAGTACCGCCTGACTGGCCCTTGTGCTGGTGGCACATAAAAGCACCCACTACACTCTCGGAGTGGTTGGCATTAGGAAGGACATCCAGCTGTAGAAACTCTGCCAGATCAAATTGGAGCCTGGTGCAGCCTTCTGGTTCGCCAGTCCTCAGTCAAATTGTCCAACCCATGCTAGCATGGAAAGCGGACGTTAAACGATGATGATGATCGAAAAATACCTTAGGAATGAGAACCCAGGTTCGAAATTTCCCCAAGACACCTGATGAAGGCTGGAGGGTATATCAGCCAAAACATTGTGTTAACAACAAACAAGATGAAGACAAATATCCGTCAAATGTAAATAATGTACATAATTCCTCATCTCTTAAATATAGAACAGAATTTGATTTGTTTACAGTTTCATATAAAAACATGCTAATTTCTGAATGTTGACAACACCTGCAGTCATGCACAAAATGACAGCTTTCAAATCCTGTTTCCTGATTGGGTGAAAATGATTACACTTTAAACCCCTATAACGTTTTAAAAACATTTTTCTGGAAAAAGTGAAATAACTCCAGCAATTCAGCTTGGAAAAGTATATTAATGTGCCAAATTTTTAAATTTTTGAAATGCTGGCAGCCAAACCAACTAGATCCTAGTGCATCTTTGTGTCTGTTTGCTCCCCGACCATTGGGTGACAACCAGTGTTGGTGTGCTTACAACCCTGTAACATAGCAGCTCTGCAAAATGGATAGAATAAATCCTGAGCTCACAAAGTATAAATCTTGGTCGATTTCTTTAAAGAAAACCCTTTAAGGAGGTACTCCAGCATGGTCACAGTTAATTGACTGAAATGAGTAAAAGAATAAAAGAATACACACACACACGTGTGCTGTTGTATCTTTGCCTGGATTTCATTAGATAGCTGTAAACGAATGTCACTGTCATTCACTTCCAATCTTCCACAAGAACATGTCTGGCCTTGAGGGAATATTACCTAGCTTGGAAGCAAGCGAGGGTTGGCAACAGGATGGGCATCCAAGCCGTTGGGAAAATGCCTCAGAAAAATCCCAATCTGACGCATGCAAGCAAGGAAAAGTTGACATTAAATAACGATGAATATAAAAATGGGGCCACAACTAAATACCACCGGAATTTCTTAACAATGCTCCACCAATTCTGAGAATTTGCTGTTTATTTGAATCCTTTAGCATACAGATTATTGTATCAAATGTAATATTTATTGATATTCTTTGCAATTAATCAGGTATTATTTTGTAGCTTTCAAACATTGACAATGTGATTGGTCATTTTCCGGGTTGCTGTGAGGCCCGATTCAGGCCACATTGAACATAAAATATGTAGAATGTTTGGGTCGGATATGGCCAGTTTAAATATAATATTCATCATCATTTACCATCCACTTCCCATTCTGGCATGGGTCAGACAGTTCGAGTGAAACTGGTAAAACAGAGAGCTGCACCAGGTTCCAGTCTGATTTCGCATGGCTTCTACGGCTGGATGCCCTTCTTAACGCTGACCACTCCACAAGTGTAATAGGTACTTTT
>NC_069008.1:2990921-2992574 GCF_001194135.2 Octopus bimaculoides
CCTTCAGTGTTTGGATTACTGTCAAATGCAATGCTTATTTATTCATACTACTCTTTTACTTGTTTCAGTCACTTGACTGTGGCCATGCTGGAGCACCGCCTTTAGTCGAGCAAATCAACTCCAGGACTTATTCTTTGTAAGCCTAATACTTATTCTATCGGTCTCTTTTGCCGAACCGCCAAGTTACGGGAACGTAAACACACCAGCATCGGTTGTCAAGCGATGCTGGAGGGACAAACACAGACACACAAACATACACACATATATATATATATATACATATATACAACGGGCTTCTTTCAGTTTCCTTCTACTAAATCCCCTCACAAGGCCTTTGGTCGGCCCGAGGCTATAGTAGAAGACACTTGCCCAAAGTGCCACACAGTGGGACTGAACCCAGAACCATGTGATTCATAAGCAAGCTACAGAGTCCATAAGGTGTATGTACTCATAAGAATATGTAAACGCATAAACAGTCTATAAACTTCTGAATGGATTTGGTAGATGGAAACTGAAAGAAGCAGTGTCTCTTCTTTCCAGCCTTCTCTGAAAACATGTCTGGCAATGGGGTTAGAGTTGGTGATGGAATCTGCCTCAATGAATTCCATCTGACCCATGCAGGTATGGAAAATGGATAAATGGAAAAGCCCTGGTCTTTATTAGTGGTAAAGACCAGAGCTTTTCCCTTAAGTATCTTTAATCGTTAAAACCTGTATCAGAAGAGGATAAGAAAACTTTGAGCGGGGAGAGGAGGGGAAAAAAAAAAAAAAAAAAAAAACTCTCAACATAAATGGAAATGGACTTGAGGAGACATTAGACTTGGTGCCACCAACCTCCCATTAAGGTGATACAATAAAATTCTCTTAGTCTTACGTTGCAAAATAATTCACATTAACCCTTCAGCATTTAACCTACCCTACAATGTCATTCTGAATTTTTAAAATGGCTATGAGACAAGGAGATACAAAAGTAGTGTGTGTGTAGTTTAGGTGAATCTGGGGAAAAAGAGAAAGAGGCATTTATGGGAACGATGGGCTAGATTCAGCTATCCAAGTTATATACAACTAATGAAAGACAGACAGCAATACATACACACACACACACACATATATATATATATAAAAATTTTTCTTTTTTTTTAATGATAATAGTATCAAGTTTGATAGTGTTCCTAAAGTAGGTGGGGTTACACTGTACATATAGCATTTGGTGTGGTATGTAGTTGAGACAGGGGAAATATAAAGAATGCAAGAGAAAGATACATACATATCTATATATATGCATATACATATATATATATATATATCTATATACATGCATGTGTATGTATTTGTGTGTATATATATGTATATATATGCCCGTTTTTATATATATATATATATATGCATGTTTATATATATACTGAAAGACCAAAGCAAAGCAGAGAAAGCTGGTAAAAAGAGAGAAAGAGACGGTGGGAGATAGAGGCAGTACACGAAAAGGGACCAGGTCAAACTAGACCCACACCAGATACTACCGAATTGTAGACAATCGGATCATGCCTGGCACCAGGGCCTTATTGTTCTTCTCGGCCTTCTTCTTTTGCTCGGAGCCTGCAAAGCACTTCCAGAGCCGCAGGGTCTCATCTGCTCCAGCAGACACCACCGTCGACCC
>NC_069008.1:2992771-2995801 GCF_001194135.2 Octopus bimaculoides
CAGCAGTTTATGAAGGGTGGGGGTGGTCTGAGGGGAAGTAGAATACATTGACCCTAGTGTATGACTGGTACTTATTGTTTTTTTTTTTGACCCTGAAAGAATGAAAGGATAAGTTGACCTTGGCTGAACACTGAGCAAGAAAAAATCTTGCAAAACACTGTCTAGCACATTAATGCTCCTTATTTCTTTATTGTCCACAAGGGGCTAAACATAGGGGGAGACAAACAAGGGCAGACAAAGGGATTAAGTCGATTACATCTACCCCAGTGCGTAACTGGTACTTATTAAATTGAACCTGAAAGGCAAAGTCGACCTCGGCGGAATTTGAACTCAGAACGTAGCAGCAGACGAAATACCGCTAAGCATTTCGCCCGGTGTGCTAACGTTTCCGCCAGCTCGCCACTTTGAAGATGATGATAATAATAATAATGGTTTCAAATTTTGCCACAAGGGTAGCAGTTTTGTGGGAGGGGATGAGTCAATTACATCAACCCCAATGTTCAACTGGTACTTATTTTATCGACCCCAAAAGGATAAAAGGTAAAGTTGACTTTGGCGGAATTTGAACTCAGAACGTAGCGATGGGCGAAAATACGCTAATAATCCTTTCTACTACAGGCACAAGGCCCGAAATTTTGGGGGAGGGGACCAATCGATTACATTGACCCCAGTGTTTCCTCCAAAACGATTCCTCAGTGGAATTTGAATTCAGCCCTGGTGAGCCAAATCAGACAGTGTATCTAAGACTACATTATCTAATGGCTTCTTTCCTGATTCATTTATTTAACCCCGGGCCAGTCCAGATCCAACAGATCTATGATCGAAGGGATTCTGACTTATGACCATCACAACTTTTATTCAGATCTAACGTATCTAAATCTGTCTGGTGTGTGCATTCTTGTTGTTGTTTAACCCTTGGTCAGCTCTGATCCACCACACATATGTTTATAGGTGTTTGAGCCGTGACCATCCCATCCTGTATTCATACACAAAGTATCTAGTACTACATCCCGTGTCTATCCTAATTCGAAGATGCATACAAGGGACATAAACCAATATCATACTGAACTAGAATTCTCTCCCTTAGCAACAATTGCTCTCGTCACCTCAACGGTCGTTATAATGCTGCAGGAGAGGTCAACACAGGGGTGGAAAAAGGAATTGGATTACGGGTCAAAGATCATACAGGTAAACAGACCCATCACTGCTTGGCCATGTCCAGCCCAAATATTCTACTTGTTTTATGTTCAAACTGGTCACATCCAACCTTTCACTTTACAATGTTATTTTAAAAATAAGCAATCACATCATAGTTTAAATATTGAGCACCTGTGCTCAGCGTCACCTTTCCGGCACTTGTGCAAGGATTTTCGAGCGAGATCGTTGCCAGTGCCCCTGGACTGACCCTTGTGCGGGTGGCACATAAAATACACCATTATGAGCGTGGCCGTTGCCAGTACCTCCTGACTGGCCTTCATGCGGGTGACACGTAAAAGCACCCACTACACTCTCGGAGTGGTTGGTGTTAGGAAGGGCATCCAGCTGTAGATACTCTGCCAAATCAGATTGGAGCCTGGTGCAGCCATCTGGTTTCACCAGTCCTCAGTCAAATCGTCCAACCCATGCTAGCATGGAAAGCAGACGTTAAACGATGATGATGATGAAGCTTTGAGATAATGCACGATTGCTTAAAAAAAAATTTTAATGCTAAAGGGTTACACTGGCGATATCCAGCCAAAATATTTTACATTTTATATTCAAACTGACCAGATCCAGCCTACCACACCTACCCACCAATACCATTCTAAAAATAAACAATTATATCGATGAAATCTCAAAGCTAAAAGATAATGCAGGATTAATTCAAAACAATGTGAATATAAATAAGCATTGCGTCTGACTGAGTAATCTTAACATTGTAGCAAGTCATATTAGCACTACTTTGCAATGGTAGCTTAGTTTAGTCGTTTTACCTAAACTAACCAATCACTGCTGGCCACAGAAGGATACATGCAGGCCGGGCAGTGAAGCTTTAATCGCTGGATAGGGACAATGCTAGGGTACCATCTTCAATAGATTTAGTCATGATCAATCAATGTGATCTTTAGTCCCAGCACAAATCTTAAATCTGTTGCATTATCAATTAATCATAAGGTTAAGTTCTCTTTTAGACATCAACGGATGACACTTTATTCGTCAACTGATAGCAAGATGATAAGTCAATACCCTAATCCCTCTAAGCCCTGTTAATCTGGTACCAATCCCTCTATGCCCTGTTAATCTGGTAATAACAACCACCACCACATCCCTTGGTAGTGGAGGTGGTTATTTTACCTGTCTTGTTTCAATATGAATGGTTACTTCGAAATGGTCATCTGGTACCCCCCATCATCCCCACCAATCCCAGAAAATCCTACTACGACCCTCACCACGACAGTGTCCGATGCAATTGGTCACTTACCTGTCAGTTCAGCTACTTTTGTCATGGACGGATACTTCCAGATGGTCAGCTGATGTTGTGCATAACCATGACCAGAGATCAGCTCCCTGTGCTCGGCCGACCATAACATAGCACAAACCTAGCAATAACAAAACAAACAAATTCAGTACTTAATTTAAGTATATTACAGGGAATGTGGCTTAGTGGTTAGGGCGTTGGACTCAGGATCGTAAGATAGTCGGTTCAATTCCTAGACCGGGTGACACATTGTGTTCTTGAGCAAAACACTTCTTGTATTGCTCCAGTCCAGTCTACTGGCAAAAAGGAGTAATCCTGCAATGGACTGGTGTCCCATCCAGGTGGGGAATACACCAGAAAAACCTGGAAACTGGCCCTATAAGCCTGTGGCTCAAGAAATACCCTCTCTTTTACTTGTTTCAGTCATCTGACTGAGGCCATGCTGGAGCACCACCTTTAGTCGACCCCAGGACTTGTTCTTTGTAAGTCTAGTACTTATTCTATATTGGCCTCTTTTGCCGTATCGCATAGTTATGGGGACGTAAACACATCAGCATCAGTTGTCAAGCGAT
>NC_069008.1:2995970-2999559 GCF_001194135.2 Octopus bimaculoides
CGAAATGGGACAAGAACGCAAAACATCCAGACAGAAAATACAAAGAAAACAAGAATGGGTCATTCGGAGTTTTTTTTTCCTCAGTCAAGTTCCAGATTATCTTTGCAATTTCCGCTGGTTACATATATATATATACGACGGGCTTCTTTCAGTTTCCCTCTACCAAATCCACTCATAAGGCTTTGGTTGGCCCAAGGCTATCGTCGAAGACACTTGCCCGAGGTGCCACGCAGTGGGACTGAACCTGGAACCATGTGGTTGGTAAGCAAGCTACTTACCACACAGCCACTCCTGCGCTCTTTTTTTAATTTGAGGATACACATGTGTGTGTGTGTGTGTGTATGAAACCTAGAGTTATATATATATGATGGGCTTCTTTCAGTTTCCCTGGAGATGGCTTCTTGGGGCTACAAGCTACAGTAGCATCGACCCTTAAGGGCTAGCCCCATTTAGGTGGCAAGATCTGTATGGTGGATGCCTTGTGGTAGCAAGGTCTTTCTCTTTCATTGTCCCCTACCACATCAAGTGTAAATAATGTACATAATTCCTCTTCTCTTAAATATGGAACTGTATCAACCTGGATAACCTGTATAAGCCACTATCCTCTAGGATGGTGACAGATGGGGGAGGGGTCAGCTCACACTGACGCACACCATCTTAGAACGATGAAAAAGCAAAAATGCCTGAATTAATCTCACCTGGGATTTGGTGTCAATACTCTGAACATTTGATCCCGTGTTACAGTTCCAGAATCGGATGTGTCGGTCAGCTGTGCCTCCCCCACTTGCCAGCAGCCTTGGTTGCCATGGGCACCAGGCCAGCGCCTTCACCGCTGCCTGGTGGTAGGTGAGCGAGTAGAGTGGCTGTGACTGGGGTATCAAGCGGCCACTCTCTGCCGACCAGATGTTCAAAAGGTTATCGTTGCCACCACTGGCCAGGTACATGCCATCTGGTGACCACCGCAGTCCGCACACCTCCTGTGTGTGTCCAGCAACATTACCCTGTAGGTGCTGTGCTACACGAACGTCGTGATGATGGATGTGTCCACTGCGCGAGCCACTAGAAGTCGAAATAGAGGAAAAGGAAAAACAAATTATTATTATTATTAGTTGTAACCCATTGCTATGCTGCCAGGTAACAGCCTGGTCAAGATGAAATACATCCTTCAGCAGAAACCTACTACAATGATCACATTGATAAACTCAGTAACAACAGATTTCTTTTTTCTTGTAAAAATGTTAATTCTCTCTTTCATACATACACACACACACACTCAACAAAAACCACCTGTTATTTTTTTAAAGTGAGTTGCATTGTCTATATGTTGAAAGACATACAAAAACACAAAGCAAAAAAAGGAACTATACCTATTATACATAGTTTTATTTGGTGTCTGTGTTGCATTGTGTTGACAGACTTGCGCTTAAAATTCCTGTGTTTTTAATCAAAACTTTTTAGTTACTAAGGTGACAACACTACCTATCTATATTTCACACACACACACACACACTCTCAACAGCAACTTTTTCTCCTCTCTTTCTTTCCTCTCTCTACACAGGTTAATGATGACAGTTATCTGAGTAAATTTTTCATTAGGATTAATTGCAATAATGCTGGTACAATTCAATGGAAATATGCTAATGTAAGGGTTAACATCCATTTTCCATGTTCACATGGGTTGGGCAGTTTGACACAAACTGGCAATGGTTTCTATTGTTGGATACCCTTCTTAATGCCAACCACTTCACAGAGTGTACAGGGTGCTTTTAATGTGGAACTAGTAGCAGTGAGGTTACCAAGAAACTTGCAAGGACAAGCTCCCACAACTAGGGATAGGAAGTATCGAGGGAAGAAGTGTTTTGCATTAGAAGAGGGACATGGCTTCTTCATACGGAGAAGAGAGAAAGGAGAGAAAAATGAAAATGCGACAGAGAGGTAAGAAGGGCATAGGTTAAACAAGTGCTCTGCAACCCTTTTACACTTGCAGTACACATATATTCTTCAGTTCTGTATTTAAGAGATGGGGAATTATTTACATTATTTACATTTGACGGATATTTGTCTTCGTCGTTTGTTATTAACACAACATTTCGGCTGATATACTCTCCAGCTTTCATCAGGTGTCTTGGGGAAATTTCGAACCTGGGTCCTCGTTCCTAAGGTACTTTTCAATGTTATTAATATTATTATTATTATTATTATTATTCAGGTCACTGCTTGGAATCAAACTCGGAATGTTGGGATTAGGAGCCCATGCTCTTAACCACTATGCCAAGTATCCGTCAAATGTAAATAATGTATTTATATTCTTTTCAAAATTCAGTGGCACACTTGAACTAAAAATGACTAAAAGAACAGGGTAAAAAATTATTTGTGTTACATTGCAGCACACCTGGCATCGTCTCATGGCACACCAATGTGCCACAGCATGCTGGTTGTAGGGTACTGGGTTGAACAACAAGCAAGGCAACGCAACGCAAGAAAGTATAAACAAACACTACAAAACCCCACTTACCTGCTGAGTATGTGAGTGTTCCACGAGAGAGCTCCGACACGGCCAGAATGTCCTGTCATGCTGCGTAATCTCTTTTCTTTAAAGACATCCCAAAGCTAAAACAGATATATATACATATATAAATATAAAGAAAATCAATTGTATATAAATCGTAAAGGTTTTGAATGAACGAAGACCAACTAACTTCATGATCTCGGGTTATGTTGTATTGAGAAGCCCATAAGAAGGGTGAAATAGTGCTATCTACAACTACTAAGACACTTAATAAAATGGATTATATGAAAATATTTCATATTCACACTCACTTGTAAGAAAAAGATCTTTCATAATAAGAAAAATTATAATCCATGAAGTTGTTCTCTCCCCTTAAAGGGGATCTTTACCTTTATTTCTAAGTAAATTCTTTTTCTCCCCCTTTCTTACTCCAAAAGCATCAATCTCCAATAAAACTTTCCCACTGGTAGATTATATACCAGCAATGCACCCCGGTGTTGCCCAGGTGTTATGACCAACAGCCACCTTGCATTATTTGTTCCTTCCTTATGAGTAGAATTGACACACGAGGAGCATGAAGCAAACAACTCTTTATAAACAGATTTTTCAGTCGTTTTCTGATGAACAACGCTGCAGTTCCCATCTACCAAATTCAGTCACAAGTTTATGGTTGGCCTAGGGCTACAGTAGAAAACACTTGCCCAAGTACATTGCAGAGGGACTGAACAAGTCCTGGAGTCAATTTCTTCAACTGTAACCCTTTCAAGTGGTGCTCCAGCATGGCCACAGTCAAATAACCGAAACAAAAGAATGAGACAGCAATCGGGGGACTTACCTCAACAACGCCTTCACTGGTCCCTACTGCCAAATAGTTGCCCTCTCTCACCCAAGCCACAGAACTAATATAGGCATCGGATGATTCCATTTCTGTCAGCTGTTTGATCTCTCCGGTACCAGCATTCCAGAGGTAAAGATGTCCAGCCAAAGCTACAGCCAGTTGGTTATTGGCAGACCAATCCAGTAGGTTCAAATCTGAAGCAAAGCACAGGAAAGGACCAAAATTACAAAACGATGATGGTG
>NC_069008.1:2999722-3003433 GCF_001194135.2 Octopus bimaculoides
GGCAATAATCTTCATGAAGGACCAGAAGAATTAGCTCAACATGCTGTTGGCACTCCGTCGCTTACGACGTCGAGGGTTCCAGTTGATCTGATCAATGGAGCAGCCTGCTCGTGAAATTAACGTGCAAGTGGCTGAGCACTCCACAGACACATGTACCCTTAACGTAGTTCTCGGGGGATATTCAGCGTGACACAGTGTGTGACAAGGCTGACCCCTTTGAATTACAGGCACAACAGAAACAGGAAGTAAGAGCGAGAGAAAGTTGTGGTGAAAGAGTACAGCAGGGTTCGCCACCATCCCCTGCCAGAGCCTCGTGGAGCTTTGGCTGTTTTCGCTCAATAAACACTCACATTGCACCTCCACACTCAACATGTACAAATCTGATAAGAAGACAGAGTAGAAATGATGAAGCCTTAAACCATGATGAAGCCTTAAACCAAATTGCAATTATCTACATAAAGAATCTAACAAACTTATCAACCTTCTTGAAATCTGTATGATGGCCTCTATTATTCTTTTTTTCCACACAGACAAACCTACACACACCCATGTACACCTTCACACACTGGCACAATGCACCCGAGTATACGTTTTAAGGAACTCACAATAATCATCCAAGATCTCTGGAGCATCTAGAATTCTGTCGGAGGTCTGTGGAATGTGTCTGGTAAGCTTCTTACATTGACTGTTCTTACTGGAAGTGTACAAGATCCGGAGACTGTTCTGGTGACCTGGCAGAAAGAGGAAGACAAAAAAAACAATCTTTGAATACCATGATAACAATGATAACGTTGATGGTGTTGACAACAATCATGATTTGATAACGAAGATGCTGATGTCAACATCAAGGACAATGATCTCTTCCTCTGGTAGAAGAATAATTCCAATGGTGAGGATTAGCAGAACTCTTTCGAGTTCCTGAATTTAACCCTTGAGCTTTCAGATCCCTCTCTCAAATGTAATGCTTATTTATTTATTCATTTTACTTTGAAATAATTATGCATTATCTCATATATTGGGATTTCAATGATGGGATTGTCCTTTTTAGAAGAACAATGCAGGGTAGGTGAGAGAGGCTGGACCTGGACAGTTTGAACAACAGATAGGATATTTGTGCCGGATATGGCGAGTTGGCAGAATCATTAGCATGCTGATCGAAATGCTTAGCGGTATTTTGTCTGCCGATACATTCAGAGTTCAAATTCCGCCGAGCCTTTCATCCTTTCAGGGTCAATTAAATAAGTACCAGTTACATACTGAGGTTGATATAATCGACTTGATCTGTTTGTCTGTCCTCTCTGGGTGTATCCCCTTGTGGGCAATGCAAAAAAATAAGAAACATTAGCATGCCCGGCAAAATACGTGGCAGCATGTCACCTGTCTTTATGTTCCGAGTTCAAATTCCACCGAGGTCGACTTTGCCTTTCATCCTTTCAGGGTCAATTAAATAAGTACCAGTTATGCACTGGAGTCGATGTAATCGACTTAGTCCCTTTGTCTGTCCTTGTTTGTCCCCTCTATGTTTAGCCCCTTCTGGGCAATAAAGAAACAGATATGGCCAGATTGAATGATAAAGTGTCAACCTCATCGAATTCAGAATTCCATCATAAGGCTTAGTTCCTTGTTGCAGTGAGGTGGTTATGCCTCAATGATCTTCAGAGCTATGCCAGCAAAGCACTAGCCCCTGGTAAGGGCCTCCCATGCTGGACAAGTCAAAGGATAGGAATCAGACTGTGATAAAAAAGGGTTTGTGTAGGGTCAGCACCTCTAGCCAACACAAAAACCAAAGATATGAAAACATTGGTCTTTTACTTGTTTCAGTCAATAGACTGTGGCCATTCTGGGGCACCACCTTGAAGGGATTTTCGAACACACTGACTGCAGGACTTACTTTTTTATTTAAAGCCTGGTACTTATTCTACTGATCTCTTTTGTTGAACTGCTGAGTTACAGGAATGTATACACACCGACATTGATTGTCAAGCAGTAGAAAGGAACAAACACAGACATGCAAACAGATACATATATATATATATCTGAGTGGTTGGCGTTAGGAAGGGCATCCAGCTGTAGAAACTCTGCCAAATTTAGATTGGAGCCTGGTGTTGCCATCTGGTTTTACCAGTCCTCAGTCAAGTCGTCCAACCCATGCTAGCATGGAAAGCGGACGTTAAACGATGATGATGATGATATATATATATATATATACACACACACACACAAAAAGCACCATTCGAGCGGGAATGTTAACAGCGTCACCTTACTGACACTTGTGCCGGTGGCACGTGAAGAACAACATTCGTACGAGGTCATAGCCAGTGCCACTGGACTGGCCCCTGTGCAGGTGACACATAAAAAACACCATTTTGAACATGGCTGTTGCCAGTACCACCTGACTGGCCCTCGTGCCGGTACCACGTAAAAGTACCCACTACACTCTCAGAGTGGTTGGCTTTAAGGAAGGGCATCCAGCTGTAGAAACTCTGCCAAATCAGATTGGAGCCTGGTGCAGCCATCTGGTTTCACCAGTCCTCAGTCAAATCATCCAATCCATGCTAGCATGGAAAGCGGACGTCAATGTTTCCAGTTTCTGTCTACCAAAGCCACTCACAAGGCTTTGGTTGACCCAAAACAATAGTAGAAGACATTTGCCCAAGGTGGCAAAGTAACAGGATTGAACCCAGAACCATGTGGTTGGAGAAGCAAACTGCTTGCCACAGAACCACAGGCAATTAGTAATGTCTTAATAACGACACAAGAAGGAAGGAAGGAAGGAAGGATTAAAACAGCCACAACACAATTGACAATGGGAGGTTTTTAAAGTGTCAAGGCCAGGATTTTGGATGCTGTTCAGCTGCTTCGTTAAATAGATTTCTGTTGAGAAATGGTCCTTTTGTTTTAATTAAGACTGGAAAATAATGAACAATTCATAAAAATAAATTTCTTCTTATAACACTGGTATCTTTTACTTGTTTCAGATATCAGACTGTGGCCATGCTGGAGCACTGCATCGACCCCAGGACTTATTCTTTGTAAGCCTAGTACTTATTCTATCGGTCTCTTTTGCCGAACTGCCAAGTTACGGGGACGTAAACACACCAGCATCAGTTGTCAAGCAATGTTGGGGGGACAAACACAGACACATAAACATATACATACACACACACATATATATATACGATGGGCTTCTTTCAGTTTCCGTCTACCAAATACACTCACAAGGCTACTTACTACACAGCCACTCCTACGCATAAGGGTTAGGGTTAGGGTAAAAATGTGTTTTTTATGGTAGTCTGACCTTAGAGTCCCTCAGAGCGTGAGGCTTTATTGTATAGCAATGCCCTTATATAAATAAATGTATATATATATATATATATATGCACAGGCATGGCTGTATGGTAAGATGTTTGTCCCCTCTGTGTGTAACCCCTTGAAGGCAATAAAGAAAGAAGAATAAGTATCAGGCTAAAAAAAAAAAAAATTACTGGGATCGATTCATTCAACTAAAACTCTTCAAGGCAGTGCCCCAGCATGGCCACAGTGTAATGACTGAAACAAGTTAAAAGATAACAGAACAGAGGAATCACACACACACATCAGACAGTAGGATGAGATGTACGAGGGGGGGAGGATTTAGCTGCTATTTCTACCAGGTCTAGCTACCAATGTAGAGGTCTTGCTCATTGTTCTTGTGATGGTTGAGTGTATGTA
>NC_069008.1:3003980-3005331 GCF_001194135.2 Octopus bimaculoides
AAGAAATGGGGAAGAGTAGTGGTGGCTGTGGTGGTGACGGCAGGGGAGGGGGGGATTTGATGGTGGTGGTGGTGGCAGTGCTGATGGTGGTGGTGCTAGGGGTGATGCTGTTGATGGTGGTGGTGGTGTGTGATGCTGTACAAATGACATTGTAGGGTAGATGTCAGAGGCCAGATTTTAACAGTTTGAATATAAATGTTGACTATTCAAGCATGATACAGCTAGTTTAAATATCAAAAGGTTAATGCTTGTGGACAAGACAAGGTGACTTCCATATTTCAGGGTTGACATCCATCATATTCATGTTGAAATATTTCATTTCATCTAAAGTTTACCTCATTAATTGGATGTTCCCTATTTTACTGGACAGGACAAATGGGTTTATAAATTTTTAACCATGATGCACCGACAGTGTGCCAAAGGTTAATCAACAACAAATTAATCAATGAATTTTCCTTACCCTTTTTATTCCCTTTTCTTCCACCTCACCACCTATCTACAACGCATTTGTCGCTAGAATTGTACCTCCTGCCACTGCCGTCACCACAAGGGAGAAAACTCATACGGTGACATGATGCACCTACAGTATGCTAAAGGTTAATCAATGAACTTTCCTTGCCGTTTTCATCTGGACTTTATACTCCCTTTTCTCCCACCACACCACACCACCACCTCCTCATCACCCCACTTATGACTCACCTTCTGGAGCTGTTGGGGGTTTGGCCTTGTATGAAATGATCTTCGAGCTGAGAATCTCTCCGTTGAGGTTTTCATTCATGATCTTCTGGTACTGCACCTGTGAAGGGCTCCTCATGTCTACCTCCTCATTCTTGGTCGAGTTCTCGTTCATGATCTTGTAGTAGCCGACATCAAACTGGGTCGAACTGCGATTCGGAATGAAGCGGTCACCGGCAGTTGGTGTCTTTGGAGTCTTCGGTTGTTTCTTAGTCTTGCCAGAGTTGGTCTTGCCTGTTGAGTGCGAGAAAGAACAGAACATAAGGGTGACAAGAGGGAGTGAGCTTGAGTGACAGTGACAACAACAAAGTGACAGTAGAATGAGAGTGACAACAGAAAGCAAATTGTGAGGGTGAAGGGTGTAACTGTTACTTGTTTCAGTCGTTTGACTGTGGCCATGCTGGAGCACCGCCTTTAGTCGAGCAAATCGACCCAGGACTTATTCTTTGGAAGCCAAGTACTTATTCTATCGGACTCTTTTGCCAAACCGCTAAGTTATGGGGACGTAAACACACCACCATCGGTTGTCAAGCGATGCTGGGGGGACAAAGACACACAAACATATACACACACACACACACACACTATATATATATATATATATATATATATATAT
>NC_069008.1:3005642-3009956 GCF_001194135.2 Octopus bimaculoides
GGGAACTCTCCAGCACACCTTCGTGTGTGTGTGTGTGTACACAAAACATTGTATATATATATATATATGTAATAGAATAATGTATTGTATATATATATATATAGCTGGCACGCAGAAAAACATTTGAGTGTGGCCATTGCCAGTACCCCTAGACTGGCCCCTCGTGCCGGTGGCACGTAAAAAAGAAGCCACTACACTCTCGGAGTGGTTGGCATTAGGAAGGGCATCCAGCTGTAGAAACTCTGCCAGATCAGATTGGAGCCTGGTGCAGCCATCTGGTTCGCCAGTCCTCTGTCAAATCGTCCAACCCATGCTAGCATGGAAAGCGGATGTTAAATGATGATGATGATATATATATCATCATTTAATGTCTATTATCCATACTGGCATAGGTTGGACAATTTGACCAGCGCTGACAAGCTGAAGAGCTGTACCAGGCCTCCACTTTTATATGCCATGATTTCTACAGCTGGATGCCCTTCCAATATATATATATATATAAATGCATGTATAAATATATATATATATATATATATATATATACACACACTCAGTAAGCAGCTACAGCATAGCTAAATGGATTCAAAACCAAATCCAAAATTTTCTTAATTGTCAAATTTCCCAGCTATTGTTTATCTCTTCTCTGCCCTTAGAGATTAATGAGAATGACCTGACCTGACCTCTGGGCCCTTTTCAGTGTATCCAAGGCTCAAGACAGATAATGGTGAACAAATTCTATTGTTCTCAGCTGACCTACTTTAGTATGTTTAAAAAAAACGAACCGTTACACAAATACAATAAAAATAACAGGACATAACACACACACACACACACAAAGCACATGTAACAGTACTGCATGAAGTGAAAGACAAGGGTTACCTGTACTTTTGGGTGTCTTGCTGGAACCCGGAGTTCTGTTCTGCGACAGCACTTTCATGGGACTCTTCTCGCCACTGGAGATGCTCCTGCTGCTACTGCTACTGCGAATCTTACCCTCCGTACACTTACGCTGCCTCCGTGAATCTGAAGACAGGTCAAACTGAGACATCACCAGGCACTCTGAAAGAAGTAACAGTAGTAGTAATAGCAATAATAATAATTAATTCGTTTTATTGGCCACAAGGGCTAATATCAATTAAAAACATGTAAGGACAAAGACAGGATGAAGGTTACAAAAGGTTTTGTCCGAAAAGGTAGGAAAGTTCGTCTAAACAGAGGAAGAAAACGGAGAAAGATATAATAAATAAATAGAACTCCCAAAGGGGGAGGCGCTTCGAAAAAGGAAAGGTTACGCGTGGAAACCTTTCCTTTTTCGAAAGGGTTCCACGTGTAACCTTTCCTTATAAGAGCACTCAGAAAGCGCTGAGAATATCTGAAATAAACTCGACTGCTCTCACAAACAAGAATACTGAAAATGAACCCGACAGCAGAAAAATAATCCAGAATCCTTGTCTGGTACCGGACCGATGTCAATGGTAATCATAGAATGTGAAGGTGGCTGTCCAGGCCATGTTTGTAATGCTGTGTCGTTTGCAGTGGGAACAGGGACAGTTTTCTCTATGAAGGCCTTTTTTTTTAAAGTCTAACCACTGATATAGTGTCTTTATTATAGTGCCTTTATTAAGGTCTATAGTGAAAAATTTATCTGTCTGTGTGTGAAAGAAAACAGAAAGGACCTGCATATGGTGCTGATAATGGAGGTTTAACCACATTGTTGCGTACAAACGAAAATAAAGCTTTGGAAACAGCAACACCGCCATAACTTACATGGAAACCATGAGCATGCTTTCATGGGAGATAATCGGAGAAAGACTTGAAAGTCAACCTAAGATCGTAATACTCCATGTAAAGGATTCAAAGTCATGTCCTTACTCAAATACCCATTTCCACACCACCCACCCCAAAAAACCAACCTTAAAAAAAAAAATTGACATTTCTAAATTACCACACCAACTAACCCCCATTTCCTTCATTTTTAACTTTTTTCACAATTTTTTTTTCAAAATATGTGGAAAAATACAGGCATCATGATTCGGACAAAAATTTCAAAACATTTATGTACTTATGGTTACAGGGTTAGGGTTTTAGGGTTAGTGTTGGGGGGAAAAAGTCAAAATCGAAGTTGTGGGGGGAAAGGGAGTGAAAAAATTTCACAATGCCGATTTTTGGCAATTTTCCGGAATCTCCGTATCCGTAAACGGGGATATTTGGAAAAAAAAAAAAATTACATAAATAAACAAATTTGGGAGAAAAGGGGAGGGGGAGAGTCTTTCCGATTTTTTAGTCGATGAAATTGACCCCAGGACTTATTCTTTGTAAGCCTACTACTTATTTTATCGGTCTCGGTTTCGAGTCTCAGGCGGGGCCAAGCGAGGTCCCTACATATATATATAAACGCGCGCGCACGAGTTTATGTTTTACTTTTATGCTTGCTTCAGTTACTTAGTCAAACAAATCGAGTAGTGGTGCTCTTTCGAATAGTTATGTAACGGAGGCAAACAAATTAACATCGGTTCACAAGTGACACCAGGAGGACAAACACGAAAACCCCAAACATATGACAGGTTTGCGCACCGTTTCTGTCAACCAAATAATCCTCACAAAGCCACATATGTAGTAAGGAAACTTGCCCAAGGTGTGGTGTGTGCTTTATTCTTCTACTATATAGCCCCGGGTCGACCAAAACACCAGGAGTGGATTTGGTAGACGCAAACTGAACGATGCTCATCGTGTTTGTGTGTGCATGTTTTATGCTTGTGTGTCACCACACAGCTTTACAATCGGTGTTGGTTGGTTCACGTCCCCATAATTGAACAATTTGGCAAAACAAGACGATAAAATAAGTACCACGAACAAAAGTATTGGAGGTAGATTTGTTCGATTAAACCATTCGAGGCGCGGCCCCAGCATGGCCGCAGTTCAATGACTGGAACAATACCGCATGCTTTATTTTATGTGTATGTGTGCGTGTGTACATGTTATGTAAAACGATTTTTAAAAAAATACGTTATTCAAGGGGAGACAACTCAATTTCTATCCCCATTCATAAATCTAGTTACATTAAATATATGGAGAGAAATCTCTCAGAACATGGTACCCCTGCTACGTGCGTGTGTGCATACCTACACACATGCATTCCAGTGGGGTGAGTTCAAAAAGAAGCTATGTCCGGCCACACAGAATAAAATGTTCATGGCGTGAGAAATATTGAAAAACACTAATACATGTCAGAGTGACAAAGAAACGAGGTTCCAGAAACGAGGATGGTATCAGGTGGTCTTGAAATGAGCTAGAAATAACGGCTAAATTGCCTTTAAATAACACACACACACAAACGTTTTCTGAAAATTCCAATAAATAAAATAAAGTTACAAGGGTTTTATATATATGGGGAGCTTCAACAAGAATTCCGCCTGTATATTTTCATACATGAACACTACATGCGTAATATATTCAGGTAGACGGAAGCTTTTAAAGAATCCATCATGTGTGTGTGTCCGAATTTATGTCCCAGACCATCATGTTGGGTAAAAACATAGCGATATAAAAATACCAAACTGAATTAAATAGTGGGGTTGATATGATCGACAAAAATTCCTCACATAGGGACACCCAAAATAACTGTAGTTTGATGAGAAACCAGTACAAGCATATTAGACGATAAAATGGGTAGAGACAAGAACTAGGCCGAGGACGGAGTTTCACCATTATGAAAATGAATCCCTCTTTTCGCCGTCTAATTTGAGAAAAATACTGAATAAGAAATTTAAAATAGCATAGGCATGGAACTACGAGGAAGAAGCTTTCTCTGAACCTGTGGACGGTACCTGGCAACGGGGCTCTATGCGTACAACTATATATATATATACACACACGCACAATTAGAATAGGAATTCGAAGAATCGAACAGTATTCGCAGTGTATGACTACGGAGAAAACAGTTGGGTCGAGGGTAAAAATTAACGTCTTTCCGAAAATCCGAGTGACAATGGTGAAGGCTATATAATAACCAAATTCATGAGAACTGAGCACTTAGATCATATATACAGGGACTCGAATGAGAAAATGTGTCGCTCAAGAAGGACTTCATGTTTTCAGGTTTCATATTTAGATGCTTTTTTATTTCAAAATTTTGTCCATTAAGGCCTTACATAGAGGAGACGAACAAGGACAGACAAACAAAGAAGCTATTTAGATGCTTTTATTAAATTCATTCAGTTGTTAAACATAAATAAATCTTGGAATTAAATGGTTTTGATTTACTGTCAGGTGACTTTTCGCCATATATATATATATATATATATATATATATTA